>NW_024108724.1:50000-80000 GCF_013358895.1 Oreochromis aureus | reverse complement strand
GCTTCCCAGCCAGCCAATCATATCTGACGTCTGCCCTTTCTTCTCTCGTCATATCTCAGCGACAGATGTACAAAGAGCAATGCAAATCACAGTCAAAGTACACCAAAGTCCGCTGATTCACCCAGTACAAGAATTATGCTTCTAGTCCACCTAGTTTTTGAGTTACACGACGTTTTGTAACTCCAAAAACAGTGTTTTTTCGCCTCTCACCGCGATCTAATTCTGACTGCTCATCACCCTGTTTTCCAGGCGCTCGCTCTCTTTCCCAGTGGCGCAGTTGGTAATGACACAGGTCTGCAACCCAAAGGTCGTGGGTTCAATTACACTTTGGGCAACATGTTTTTTTTCCCTACAAATTAATACACTATCACAGACCACTAATTCATATTCATCATTTATTACAATTCTGCAAACTTTTATGATTTTAGCAGCTTTTCTAATATGGACCTCAGATTCTTGTTAACACTCCATGGCACAAATACTGTTCCCTTTAGGCTCTGTGTATGTGTGTGTGTATCAATATTTCTCCCATTTTAAAGTATTACTCCTCCATAATTGTATTTCTGTTAAATCAAAGTACTTTTACTACATCTTAGTACTTCTGCTCAATCATAGTATTTCTGCTAAATCATAGTATTTTGCCAAATTATGGTTTTTGTGCCAAATCATAACATTTGTTTTATGTTATAGTATTACTACTAAGTGGAGGAATTTCTGTCATGTTACAGTATATGTGCTGATTACAGTATTTCTGCTAAATCATAGTATTTCTACTATATTATATTTTTTTTTCTAAATATAGCATTTCTGCTATATAATTGTATTACTGCTATGTTATAATATTTGTGCTAAACCAGAGTATTTCTGCTGAAACATAGTATTTCTGCCAAATGATAGTATTTCTGTCAAATTACAGTATTTGTGCTAAAACATAGTATTCTTTTTAAAAAAATTTCAATATTAATAGTAAATTACAGTGTCTCTGGTAAATCGCAGCATTTCTGCTATGTTGTACTGTTTTCTAAATCATAGTATTTCTGTAATGTTCAAGAATGTTTGGCTAAATATATTCTTTCTGTTATCTTATACTATTTCTCCTAAATTCTTGTATTTTTGAGAAGTTATCATGCTTCTGGTAAGTTACAATATTTCTGCTAAGTTCTGCTATGCTATTGTATTTCTGCCAAGTATTATATTTCCTCTAAGATATTGCAGTTCTGCTAAGATACTACATTTTAGCAAAGTTCCTTTGCTTCTGCAAAGTTTTTACAATTTCTGCAACTTTTCAGCTTTTTCAGCTAGTTTCAGCTGACAGCTTCAGCATTCCAGCATCCACACTGCATTTTCGCAGGAAATGCAAATTTTTCTAGTTCTTTATTATTGTGTGGATGCTGGAGGCATCCACACTATTGAGTTCCTGTTTCTCTTTATTGTGTGGATGCTGGAGGCATCCACACTATTGAGTTCCTGTTTCTCTTTATTCTTTATTATTATTATTATTCTTAGGACTTCCGTACACTTTTCGCCGTGGATCTACTTCCACAATTTTCAGCCGATTTTCACCGTTCAAATTTTAAACTATTCTGCTATTTCTGCTAATGATGGCTGTATCTTTTGGTATTTTATACTATTATACTTTTTAAAATATTAAGCTTTTTTCCTTTAATTTGTCCCATTGAAATGAATGGGAAACTTCCATAATTCTGCTAAAACTTGCTTGTTTTTGAAACTTAACTACTTTTTCCTACTTTCACGTAGAACAACCATTCAAACTTTAAAATGTTCTCAAATTATTGGGCTATTCAGGAATAAATCAGCTTTTTCAAATCTTTTACCGTTTTACTTTTATGCCTCTTAAAGTTTTGAGTTGCAAAATTGTGATTTTCACAAAATACATGCGTTGTTATGGTTGCTATGCACTTGGCTTCCAGTGTGCCACTGAAGGTTTTGCAGTCTTCTCTTCATGTCCGAACAACTTCTTGCTACTTGCTCAATTTTCACTCAACTTCCACAAATTATACATCAAAACGTAGGTATTTTTGCTGGCTTTCCGAAAATGTCACTATCATGGTTGTGAGATTTATAGAATTTTGGCAAATCTCCTCAGACCAACACAAAGTCGCAAAACTCTCCATAGAAAGTCAATGGAGAGCTTGTTCAAAATCATCGCTTGATTTCTGTAATGAGAGGCATATTCGAATCGTCATATCTCCTTAACGAAGCAAAGTTAAGACATAAGGCTTGTCCCAGTATATCTTCAGACACTCCTGACGCTCACAATTCAAGAATTTCTTTCTCACCTATTACCATTCTGAAATGAGTTAGACTTGTTTGAGGGTAGGAAATTCGTCCCTCGCTCAGATTTCTTCAGATTTCAAACTCTGGAAATGAACCACTTTTTTCTCTCGTCATATCTTTTTAATGGATTTCCACAGAGACCTGAAAATTTCCATGATTGTTCACCAAAGCCTGCTGTCTCTTACGGTGAAAGAATGATATTGATACTCCAAATAGATTTAGAGTTAGAAAGCGTTGTTTGAGGGCAAGTCAAGGCAGTTTTTGCTTTGCTCTACTCAGTCATGGTGCATTAGAAGTCAAATATCTTTAATAATTTATATTTTATCGCTGAATTATGAAGACCTGCAGATTCCCCCATCTCTTCTGAACAAAACGGTGTTAGAATGAGCATTCTAGCCCCTACGGTTAGGAAATTATGGCCATTTGTTCGAGGGGAGTCCTGAATGTGAGAAATACACTGAAGAAAACCCATAGCTCTCTCTGTGTCTGTCTGTGTAAGTGCTGATTACAGCAGGTGCAGCCAATTTAGCTGACCTAGATATGCCAAGCCCAGACTCTCAACAGCCTCTGCACACTTTGCTCTCTGTGTATGTGTGTGTGTATCAATATTTCTCCCATGTTAAAGTATTACTCCTCCATAATAGTATTTGTGCTAAATCAAAGTACTTAGGACATGAGGCTTGTGCCAATATATCTTCAGACACTGCTGACACTCACAGTGGAAGCAGTTTTTACAATTATCTTACCGTTGAGCAATGAATTACGTTTGTTTGAGGGGTGGAAATCTGTCCTCCTCTCACTTTTCAAACTCTGAAAATGAAGCCGTTTCTTCTCTCATCATATCTCCGTGACGGAGGTAAAAGGAGCAATGAAAATCGCAGTGAAAGTTCAGCAAAGTCTGCTGATTCACCCAGTACAAGAATTGTGCTTCTATCCCACCTAGTTTTGGAGTTACATGACGTTTTGTAACTCCAAAAATCGGCGTTTTACGCCTCTCACCGCGATCTAAATCTGACAGTTCATCTCCCCGTTTTCCAAACCGCTGCTCTCTTTCCCAGTGGCACAGTTGGTAATGACGCCGGTCGGCAGCCTAAAGATCACGGGTTCAATTCCACCTTGGTCAACATTTTTTTTTCCCCTAGAAATTAATACACTATCACAGACAAGTAATTCATATTCATCATTTATTACAATTCTGCAAACTTTTAGGATTTTAGCAGCTTTTCTAATATGGACCTCAGATTCTTCTTAACACTCCATGGCACAAATACTGTTCCCTTTAGGCTCTGTGTATCTGTGTGTATCAATATTTTTCCCATTTTAAAGTATTACTCCTCCATAATTGCATTTCTGTTAAATCAAAGTACTTTTACTACATCTTAGTACTTCTGCTCAATCATAGTATTTCTGCTGAATCATAGTATTTTTGCCATATCATGGTATTTGTGATAAAGCATTGTATTTCCACAAAATAACAGTATTATGTACTGTTATATTATTACTGCTCATAGTATTTCTGCCAAATCATAATATAACTGCAAAATAAAGATTTTTGAGCCAAATCATAGTGTTTGTGCTAAATCCTAGTAATTCTGCTCAGTGATATAACTTCTGCTATGCTGTAGTGCTTTTTGCTAGATTATAGAATTTCTTCTAAATCAAAGTATTTCATGTAAATCATAGAGCAGTTTTACAGTCATCTTACTGTTAAGCCATAAATTACGTTTGTTTGAGGGTGGAAATCTGTCCTCCTCTCACTTTTCAAACTCTGAAAATGAAGCCGTTTCTTCTCTCATCATATCTCCGCGATGGAGGTAAAAGGAGCAATGAAAATCGCAGTGAAAGTTCAGCAAAGTCTGCTGATTCACCCAGTACAAGAATTGTGCTTCTATCCCACCTAGTTTTGGAGTTACACAACGTTTTGTAACTCCAAAATCGGCGTTTTACGCCTCTCACCGCGATCTAAATCTGACAGTTCATCTCCCCGTTTTCCAAACCGCTGCTCTCTTTCCCAGTGGCACAGTTGGTAATGACGCCGGTCAGCAGCCCAAAGATCAAGGGTTCAATTCCACCTTGGTCAACATTTTTTTCCCCCCTAGAAATTAATACACTATCACAGACAAGTAATTCATATTCATCATTTATTACAATTCTGCAAAGTTTTATGATTTTAGCAGCTTTTCTAATATGGACCTCAGATTCTTCTTAACACTCCATGGCACAAATACTGTTCCCTTTAGGCTCTGTGTATCTGTGTGTGTATCAATATTTTTCCCATTTTAAAGTATTACTCCTCCATAATTGCATTTCTGTTAAATCAAAGTACTTTTACTACATCTTAGTACTTCTGCTCAATCATAGTATTTCTGCTGAATCATAGTATTTTTGCCATATCATGGTATTTGTGATAAAGCATTGTATTTCCACAAAGTCATAATATTTCTTCTAAATCATATTATTTCAATCAAATCTCAGGAGTTGTGCTAAAACACAGTATTATTACCAAATCATAGTATCTGTACCCAAACATATCTGTTCAACTTATTTAACTCTTCTCAACAGTCCAACACCTCTTCTTCACCCGTTTCAGCAGAATTGAGTTTTTTCACCCTTTTCAGCACAAATCCCAGCTTTTTCAGGTGTTTTCAACAGAAATCTCTTTTATTTCTGATTGCTGATCTCTTTGTTTTTCAGCTGCCCACCCTCTTTCCAGGTGGCGCAATCAGTAATGACACGGCTCTGCAGCTCAAAGGTCGTGGGTTCAATCCCACCTTGGTCAACATTTTTTTTCACTACAAATTTAAACACTATCACAGACCTGTAATTTATATTGCTAATTTTTTTTTCACTACAAATGAGTAGTGCAAAAACATACTATGTCTGCAACATCACAGTATATCTGTTATGTTATAGTATTACTACTAAATCACAGTATTTCTGCCAATTCAAGGAGGCTGACTGTTACTAAGTGCATCAGTGTACATAGGTCATCTCTTGTGTTGGAGTGCCCTCTTGTGGCGCCTTTTGGGTAGTGTCTTAGTAAACGTGAACACTGCAAAGAAGTGGTATCAGACTGGTTTGTAGTGGACGAATTTGTTGCCAGTTTATTTCATCTTTAATCCGTATTCATGTTGTAATGTGGTAACTTTTGTGGCACAAATACCACAATATGGCAGAAATACTATGTTTTAACACAAATACTTTGATTTGGTATACTTTAGCTTCTTCACCCCTTTTCAGCAAAATTTTCATTTTTTCACCCCTTTTCAGCACAAATCCCAGCTTTTCAGGTGTTTTCAACAGAAATCTCTTTTATTTCTGATTGCTGATCTCTTTGTTTTTCAGCTGCCTGCCCTCTTTCCAGGTGGCGCAATCAGTAATGACACGGCTCTGCAGCTCAAAGGTCGTGGGTTCAATCCCACCTTGGTCAACATTTTTTTTCACTACAAATTTATACACTATCACAGACCTGTAATTTATATTGCTAATTTTTTTCACTACAAATGAGTAGTGCAAAACATACTATGTCTGCAACATCACAGTATATCTGTTATGTTATAGTATTACTACTAAATCACAGTATTTCTGCCAATTCAAGGAGGCTGACTGTTACTAAGTGCATCAGTGTACATAGGTCATCTCTTGTGTTGGAGTGCCCTCTTGTGGCACCTTTTGGGTAGTGCCTTAGTAAACGTGAACACTGCAAAGAAGTGGTATCAGACTGGTTTGTAGTGGAGGAATTTGGTGCCAGTTTCTTTCATCTTTAATCCGTATTCATGTTGTAATGTAGTAGTACCACAATATGGCAGAAACACTATGTTTTGGCACAAATACGTAAAAACGCCTGCACCTGTTTTGGCGGGAAAAAGTACACAGCCTCTCTGATTGGTGGATTCAAATTCAGCAGCTCCCAGGCTGCTTGACTGACCTAAGTTTCTTCTCTCCTCTGTGTGTGTGTGTGTGTGTGTGTGTGTGTGTGTGTGTGTGTGTGAGAGAGAGAGAGAGAGAGACTTTTATGGGATAATCTCATTGTAAGATTCAAATTCAATATATTTAGACTGGTTGACTGAATTGGATCTTGTGTGTGTGTGTGTGTGTGTGTGTGTGTGTGTGTGTGTGTGTGTGTGAGAGAGAGAGAGAGAGAGAGAAAGCCTTTTCATGGGATGATCTCATTGTAAGATTCAAATTCAATATATTTAGACTGGTTGACTGAATTGGATCTTGTGTGTGTGTGTGTGTGTGTGTGTGTGTGTGTGTGTGTGTGAGAGAGAGAGAGAGAGAGAGAGAGAGAAAGCCTTTTATGGGATGATCTCATTGTAAGATTTAAATTCAATATATTTAGACTGGTTGACTGAATTGGATCTTGTGTGTGTGTGTGTGTGTGTGTGTGTGTGTGTGTGTGTGTGTGTGTGTGTGTGTGTGTGTGAGAGAGAGAGAGAGAGAGAGAGCCTTTTTATGGGATATTCTCATTGTAAGATTCAAATTCAATATATTTAGACTGGTTGACTGAATTTGATCCTGTGTGCATCTCTCTGTGCTTGTGGGACTTTTGCAGCTGTCCATTTTGCTTTTCCAATTTTTCTATTTAAGTTATTACTATTGTGCTAAGTCATAGCATTTGTGCTGCTTTTCAGTATTTGTGCTAAATACAGCATTTCTGCTAAATCATACTATTTCTGCTATTTTATAAGATTTGTGCTAAATACAGCATTTGTGCTAAATCATACTATTTCTGCTATTTTATAGGATTTGTACTTAATATAATATTTCTGCTTAATTATAGTATTTCTGCCATTTTATAGTATTTGTGCTAAAACATAGTATTTCTACTAAATGCAGTATTTCTGGGTAATCATTGTATTTCTATATATTTCTGCCAGGTCCCCAGGGAGTCGGTCCTAATATTCAAATTTACATATCAGGACCTGGGCGGCTTCCCAGCCAGCCAATCATATCTGAGTCCTGGCACATTCAAATTTGCATATTGGGACCTTCATGGCTTCTCAGCCAGCCAATCATATCTGAGTCCTGGCACATTCAAATTTGCATATTGGGACCTTCATGGCTTCTCAGCCAGCCAATCATATCTGAGTCCTGGCACATTCAAATTTGCATATTGGGGCATTCATGGCTTCCCACCCAGCCAATCATATCTGAGTCCTGGCACATTCAAATTTGCATATTGTTGCCTTCATGGCTTCCCAGCCAGCCAATCATATCTGAGTCCTGGCACATTCAAATTTGCATATTGGGACCTTCATGGCTTCTCAGCCAGCCAATCATATCTGAGTCCTGGCACATTCAAATTTGCATATTGGGACCTTCATGGCTTCCCAGCCAGCCAATCATATCTGAGTCCTGGCACATTTAAATTTGCATATTGGGACCTTCGTGGCTTCTAAGCCCACCAATCATCTGTCATATATCTCTAATATTTCATATTTTTATTTTAAATGGTCAGCTTTTCAAGATTCCCCTATGTCTTCTGAATAAAATGGTCTAAGAATGACTGTTTTAGCCCCTACGGTTAGAAATTTATGGCTGTTTGTTTGAGGGGAATTCTCACTATGAGAAATAGACTGCAAAAATCCTGTCTCTCTCTGTGCTGCGTGTGTAAAAGCCTGCACTTAGTGCACCAGTTTTGGCGGGGAAAAAGTACACAGCCCCTCTGATTGGTGGATTCAAATTTAGCAGCTCCCAGGCTGCTTGACTGACCTAGAAACTTGATTTTCTCTCCTGTGTGTGTGTGTGTGTGTGTGTGTGTGTGTGTGTGTGTGTGTGTGTGTGTGAGAGAGAGAGAGAGAAAGAGAGAGGCGAGAGAGTTTTTATGGGAGCATCTTATTGTATGATTTAAATTCAATATATTTAGACTGGTTGACTGAATTTGATCCTGTGTGTATCTCTCTGTGCTTGTGGGACTTTTTGCAGCTGTCCATTTTGCTTTTCCAATTTTTCTATTTAAGTTATTACTATTGTGCTAAGTCATAGCATTTGTGCTGCTTTTCAGTATTTGTGCTAAATACAGCATTTGTGCTAAATCATACTATTTCTGCTATTTTATAGGATTTGTACTTAATATAATATTTCTGCTTAATTATAGTATTTCTGCCATTTTATAGTATTTGTGCTAAAACATAGTATTTCTACTAAATGCAGTATTTCTGGGTAATCATTGTATTTCTATATATTTCTGCCAGGTCCCCAGGGTCAGTCCTAATATTCAAATTTACATATCAGGACCTGGACGGCTTCCCAGCCAGCCAATCATATCTGAGTCCTGGCACATTCAAATTTGCATATTGGGACCTTCATGGCTTCTCAGCCAGCCAATCATATCTGAGTCCTGGCACATTTAAATTTGCATATTGGGGCATTCATGGCTTCCCACCCAGCCAATCATATCTGAGTCCTGGCACATTCAAATTTGCATATTGTTGCCTTCATGGCTTCCCAGCCAGCCAATCATATCTGAGTCCTGGCACATTCAAATTTGCATATTGGGACCTTCATGGCTTCTCAGCCAGCCAATCATATCTGAGTCCTGGCACATTTAAATTTGCATATTGGGACCTTCGTGGCTTCTAAGCCCACCAATCATCTATGTCATATCTCTCTAATATTTCATATTTTTATTTTAAATGGTCAGCATTTCAAGATTCCCCTATGTCTTCTGAATAAAATGGTCTAAGAATGACTGTTTTAGCCCCTACGGTTAGAAATTTATGGCTGTTTCTTTGAGGGGAATTCTCACTATGAGAAATAGACTGCAAAATCCTGTCTCTCTCTGTGTTGCATGTGTAAAAGCCTGCACTTGGTGCACCAGTTTTGGCGGGAAAAAGCACACAGCCTCTCTGATTGGTGGATTCAAATTTAGCAGCTCCCAGGCTTGCAAGACTGACCTAGAAACATGCTGTTAACAGCCCCTGTTCACTTTCTGCTGCTGCTGCTGCTGCTGCTGTGTGTGTGTGTGTGTGTGTGTGTGTGTGTGTGTGTGTGTGTGTGTGTGTGTGTGTGTGTGTGTGTGTGTGAGAGAGAGAGAGAGAGAGAGAGAGATACACAGAAAGACCCTTTTTAGGGTAGCATCTCATTGTTGGATAAAAATGTAATATATTCAGACTGGTTGACTGGCATAGACCCTGCCTGTGTGTCTCTCTCTGTACATTTGTGTATCTATATTTGATTTCTTATGTATCTGTTGACTGTTCTTATTTGTTTTTCTTCTAAATGTATTTTTGTTTTATTTTTCACAGTTGAATAACAAATAGTTTTCAGCGAACTTAACCATGTTCCTTTTATTCAGCTTGTCATTTTACCTTTCCAATATTTTCACTTAAGTTATTACTATTCTGCTCAATCATAGTATCTCTTCTAAATCATTGTTATTAAGCTATATTATAGGATTTCTGCTAAATCATAGTATTTCTACTATATTATATTTTTCTTTCTAAATATAGCATTTCTGCTATAGAATAGTATTTCTGCTATGTTATAATATTTGTGCTAAACTGGAGTATTTTTGTTAAAACATAGTATTCATATAAAATTAAAATATTCATAGTATATTACAGTGTCTCTGGTAAATCACAGCATTTCTGCTATGTTGTACTGTTTTTCTAAATCATAGTATTTCTGTAATGTTTAAGAATATTTGGCTAAATATATTCTTTCTGTTATCTTATACAATTTCTCCTAAATTCTTGTATTTTTGACAAGTTATCGTGTTTCTGGTAAGTTACAATATTTCTGCTAAGTTCTGCTATGCTATTGTACTTCTGCCAAGTATTATGTTTCCTCTAAGATATTGCAGTTCTGCTAAGTTTCTACATTTTAGCAACGTTCCTTTGCTTCTGCAAGTTTTACAATTTCTGCAACTTTTCAGCTTTTTCAGCTAGTTTCAGCTGACAGCTTCAGCTTTCCCAGCATCCACACTGCATTTTCGCAGGAAATGCAAATTTTCTAGTTGTGTGGATGCTTTAGGCATCCACACTATTGAGTTCCTGTTTCTTTTTTATTGTGTGGATGCTTTAAGCATCCACACTATTGAGTTCCTGTTTCTCTTTATTCTTTATTATTATTATTATTATTATTCTTCAAGTTGCTTCCGTCGTTTTTCGCCGTGGATCTACTTCCACAATTTTCAGCCGATTTTCACCGTTCAAATTTTAAACTATTCTGCTATTTTTGCTCTTTCCGCAATGACTTTTGGTATTTTCTGCTATTATACTTTTTAAAATATTAAGTTTTTTCCTTTAATTTGTCCCATTGAAATGAATGGAAAACTTCCATAATTCTGCTAAAACTTGCTTGTTTTTGAAACTTAACTACTTTCTCATACTTTCGCCTAGAACAACCATTCAAACTTTAAAATGTTCACAAATTATTGGGCTATTCATGAATGATTCAGCTTTTTCATATTTGTTACCGTTTTCATCTTATCCCTCTTTAAGTTTTGAGTTGCAAAATTATGATTTTTCACAAAATACATGCGTTGTTATGGTTGCTATGCACTTGGCTTCCAGTGTGCCACTGAAGGTTTCGCAGTCTTCTCTTCATGTCCGAACAACTTCTTGCTACTTGCTCAATTGTCACTCAACTTCCACAAATTATACATCAAAACGTAGGTATTTTTTGCTGGCTTTCCGAAAATGTCACTATCATTGTTGTGAGGATTTATAGAATTTTGGCAAATCTCCTCAGACCAACACAAAGTCTGAAAACTCTCCATAGAAAGTCAATGGAGAGCTTGTTCAAAATCACCGCTTGATTTCTGTAATGAGAGGCATATTCGAATCGTCATATCTCCTTAACGAAGCAAAGTTAAGACATGAGGCTTGTCCCCGTATATCTTCAGACACTCCTGACGCTCACAATTCAAGAATTTCTTTCTCACCTATTACCGTTCTGAAATGAGTTAGACTTGTTTGAGGGTAGGAAATTCGTCCTTCGCTCAGATTTCTTCAGATTTCAAACTCTGGAAATGAACCACTTTTTCTCTCGTCATATCTTTTTTTGGATTTCCACAGAGACCTGAAAATTTCCATGATTGTTCACCAAAGCCTGCTGTCTCTTACGGTGAAAGAATGATATTGATACTCCAAATAGATTTAGAGTTAGAAAGCGTTGTTTGAGGGCAAGTCAAGGCAGTTTTTGCTTTGCTCTACTCAGTTATGGTGCATTAGAAGTCAAATATCTTCAATAATTCATATTGTAATGATAAATTGTCAACACTGTAAGATTCCCCATCTCTTCTGAACAAAACGGTGTAAGAATGACTGTTCTAGCCCCTACGGTTAGGAAATTATGGCCATTTGTTTGAGAGGAATCCTCACTATGAGAAATTCACTGCAGAAATCCTGTCTCTGTGCTCTGTGTGTGTAAAACAGGCTGCACCTGTTTTGGCGGGAAAAAGTACACAGCCTCTCTGATTGGTGGATTCAAATTTAGCAGCTCCCAGGCTGCTTGACTGACCTAGAAACTTGATTTTCTCTCCTGTGTGTGTGTGTGTGTGTGTGTGTGTGTGTGTGTGTGTGTGAGACAGAGAGAGAGAGAGAGAGAGAGAGGCGAGAGAGAGTTTTATGGGAGCATCTTATTGTATGATTTAAATTCAATATATTTAGACTGGTTGACTGAATTTGATCCTGTGTGTGTCTCTCTGTGCTTGTGGGACTTTTTTGCAGCTGTCCATTTTGCTGCTTTCCAATTTTTCTATTTAAGTTATTACTATTGTGCTAAGTCATAGCATTTCTGCTGCTTTTCAGTATTTGTGCTAAATACAGCATTTCTGCTAAATCATACTATTTCTGCTATTTTATAAGATTTGTGCTAAATACAGCATTTGTGCTAAATCATACTATTTCTGCTATTTTATAGGATTTCTGCTTAAATTTCTGCCACATAGTATTTCTACTAAATGCAGTATTTCTGGGTAATCATTGTATTTCTATATATTTCTGCCAGGTCCCCAGGAGTCAGTCCTAATATTCAGTCAGTCCTAAGGACTGTAATATTCAAATTTTTGCATATCAGGACCTGGGCGGCTTCCCAGCCAGCCAATCATATCTGAGTCCTGGCACATTCAAATTTGCATATTGGGACCTTCATGGCTTCTCAGCCAGCCAATCATATCTGAGTCCTGGCACATTTAAATTTGCATATTGTTGCCTTCATGGCTTCCCAGCCAGCCAATCATATCTGAGTCCTGGCACATTTAAATTTGCATATTGGGACCTTCGTGGCTTCTAAGCCCACCAATCATCTATGTCATATATCTCTAATATTTCATATTTTATTTTAAATGGTCAGCATTTCAAGATTCTCCTATGTCTTCTGAATAAAATGGTCTAAGAATGACTGTTTTAGCCCCTACGGTTAGAAATTTATGGCTGTTTGTTTGAGGGGAATTCTCACTAAGAGAAATAGACTGCAAAATCCTGTCTCTCTGTGCTGCATGTGTAAAAGCCTGCACTTAGTGCACCAGTTTTGGCGGAAAAAGCACACAGCCTCTCTGATTGGTGGATTCAAATTTAGCAGCTCACAGCTGTTTGACTGACCTAGAAACATGCTGTTAACAGCCCCTGTTCACTTGCTGATGCTGCTGTCTGTCTGTCTGTCTGTCATTTTAAATTCAATATATTTAGACTGGTTGACTGAATTTGATTCTGTGTGTGTCTCTCTGTGCATGTGTGTTTTCCATATGTTTCCATATTTGTGATTGTGTGACTGTTATACTTTTTTTTTGCTGATTTTTTTTTTTCATTTCACAATTACATTTGAGGGACCCTTAGCATGTTCAGGAGTTTTCAGCTGTCCATTTTGCTTTTCCAATTTTTCTATTCAAGTTATTACTATTGTGCTAAGTCATAGCATTTCTGCTGCTTTTCAGTATTTGTGCTAAATACAGCATTTCTGCTAAATCATACTATTTCTGCTATTTCATAAGATTTGTGCTAAATATAGTGTTTCTGCTAAAAATAGTATTTCTGCCAAATATAGTATTTTTGATTAATTATAGTTTTTCTACCAAATCATAGTACAGTTTTACTGCTTTTTATATGGCTTCTAAGACAACCAATCATATCTGAGGCCTGGCACATTCAGATTTGCATATTGGGACCTTCATGGCTTCTAAGCCAACCAATCATCTATGTCATATATCTCTAATATTTCATATTTTTATTTTCAGTGGTCAGCATTTCAAGATTCCCCTATGTCTTCTGAATAAAATGGTCTAAGAATGACTGTTTTAGCCCCTACAGTTAGAAATTTATGGCTGTTTCTTTGAGGGGAATTCTCACTATGAGAAATAGACTGCAAAATCCTGTCTCTCTCTGTGCTGCATGTGTAAAAGCCTGCACTTGGTGCACCAGTTTTGGTGGGAAAAAGTACACAGCCTCTCTGATTGGTGGATTCAAATTTAGCAGCTCCCAGGCTTGCAAGACTGACCTAGAAACATGCTGTTAACAGCCCCTGTTCACTTTCTGCTGCTGCTGCTGTGTGTGTGTGTGTGTGTGTGTGTGTGTGTGTGTGTGTGTGTGTGTGTGTGTGAGAGAGAGAGAGAGAGAGAGAGAGAGAGAGAGAGAGAGAAAGAGAAGACCCTTTTTAGGGTAGCATCTCATTGTTGGATAAAAATGTAATATATTCAGACTGGTTGACTGGCATAGACCCTCCTGTGTGTCTCTCTCTGTACATTTGTGTATCTATTTGATATTTGATTTCTTATGTATCTGTTGACTGTTCTTATTTGTTTTTATTTCTAAATGTATTTTTGTTTTATTTTTTCACAGGTGAATAACAAATAGTTTTCAGCGAACTTAACCATGTTCCTTTTATTCAGCTTGTCATTTTACCTTTCCAATATTTTCACCTAAGTTATTACTATTCTGCTCAATCATAGTATCTCTTCTAAATCATTGTTATTAAGCTATATTGTAGGATTTCTGCTAAATCATAGTATTTCTACTATATTATATTTTTCTTTCTAAATATAGCATTTCTGCTATAGAATAGTATTTCTGCTATGTTATAATATTTGTGCTAAACTGGAGTATTTTTGTTAAAACATAGTATTCATATAAAATTAAAATATTCATAGTATATTACAGTGTCTCTGGTAAATCACAGCATTTCTGCTATGTTGTACTGTTTTTCTAAATCATAGTATTTCTGTAATGTTTAAGAATGTTTGGCTAAATATATTCTTTCTGTTATCTTATACAATTTCTCCTAAATTCTTGTATTTTGCAAGTTATCGTGTTTCTGGTAAGTTACAATATTTCTGCTAAGTTCTGCTATGCTATTGTATTTCTGCCAAGTATTATGTTTCCTCTAAGATATTACAGTTCTGCTAAGTTACTACATTTTAGCAAAGTTCCTTTGCTTCTGCAAAGCTTTTTACAAATTCTGCAACTTTTCAGCTTTTTCTGCTAGTTTCAGCAGACAGCTTCAGCATTACAGCATCCACACTGCATTTTCGCAGGAAATGCAAATTTTTCTAGTTCTTTATTATTATTCTTAGGACTTCCGTACACTTTTCGCCGTGGATCTACTTCCACAATTTTCAGCCGATTTTCACCGTTCAAATTTTAAACTATTCTGCTATTTCTGCTAATGATGGCTATATCTTTTGGTATTTTATACTGTTATACTTTTTAAAATATTAAGCTTTTTCCTTTAATTTGTCCCATTGAAATGAATGGGAAACTTCCATAATTCTGCTAAAACTTGCTTGTTTTTGAAACTTAACTACTTTGTCATATTTTCACGTAGAACAACCATTCAAACTTTAAAATGTTCTCAAATTATTGGGCTATTCAGGAATAAATCAGCTTTTTCAAATCTTTTACCGTTTTATTTTTATCCCTCTTAAAGTTTTGAGTTGCAAAATTGTGATTTTCAGAAAATACATGCGTTGTTATGGTTGCTATGCACTTGGCTTTCAGTGTGCCACTGTAGGATTCGCAGTCTTCTCTTCATGTCCGAACAACTTCTTGCTACTTGCTCAATTTTCACTCAACTTCCACAAATTATACATCAAAACGTAGGTATTTTTGCTGGCTTTCAGAAAATGTCACTATCATGGTTGTGAGATTTATAGAATTTTGGCAAATCTCCTCAGACCAACACAAAGTCTGAAAACTCTCCATAGAAAGTCAATGGAGAGTTTGTTCAAAATCACCGCTTGATTTCTGTAATGAGAGGCATATTCGAATCGTCATATCTCCTTAACGAAGCGAAGTTAAGACATGAGGCTTGTCCCGGTATATCTTCAGACACTCCTGACGCTCACAATTCAAGAATTTCTTTCTCACCTATTACCATTTGGCCATGAATTGGGTTTGTTTGAGGGTAGGAAATTTGTCCCTGGCTCAGATTTCTTCAGATTTCAAACTCTGGAATTGAGGCACTTTTTTCTCTCGTCATATCTTTTGATGGATTTCCACACAGACCTGAAAATTTCCATGACTGTTCGCCAAAGCCTGCTGTCTCTTACAGTGAAAGAATGATATCGATACTCCAAATAGATTTAGAGTTAGAAAGCATTGTTTGAGGGCAAGTCAAGGCAGTTTTGCTTTGCCTCTACTCAGTTACAGTGTATTACAAGTCATATATCTTCAATAATTTATATTTTATCGCTGAATTATGAAGACCTGCAGATTCCCCATCTCTTCTGAACAAAACGGTGTTAGAATGAGCATTCTAGCCCCTACGGTTAGGAAATTATGGCCATTTGTTCGAGGGGAGTCCTGAATGTGAGAAATACACTGAAGAAAACCCATAGCTCTCTGTGTGTCTGTGTGTGTAAGTGCTGATTACAGCAGGTGCAGCCAATTTAGCTGACCTAGATATGCCAAGCCCAGACTCTCAACAGCCTCTGCACACTTTGCTCTCTGTGTGTGTGTGTGTGTGTCAATATTTCTCCCATGTTAAAGTATTACTCCTCCATAATAGTATTTGTGCTAAATCAAAGTACTTCTACTACATCTTAGTACTTCTGCTCAATCATAGTATTTCTGCTGAATCATAGTATTTTTGCCATATCATGGTATTTGTGATAAAGCATTGTATTTCCACAAAATAACAGTATTATGTACTGTTATATTATTACTACTCTCATAGTATTTCTGCCAAATCATAATATAACTGCAAAATAAAGATTTTTGAGCCAAATCATAGTGTTTGTGCTAAATCCTAGTAAATCTGCTCAGTGATATAACTTCTGCTATGCTGTAGTGCTTTTTGCTAGATTATAGAATTTCTTCTAAATCAAAGTATTTCATGTAAATCATAGAGCAGTTTTTACAGTCATCTTACTGTTAAGCCATGAATTACGTTTGTTTGAGGGTGGAAATCTGTCCTCCTCTCACTTTTCAAACTCTGAAAATGAAGCCGTTTCTTCTCTCATCATATCTCCGTGACGGAGGTAAAAGGAGCAATGAAAATCGCAGTGAAAGTTCGGCAAAGTCTGCTGATTCACCCAGTACAAGAATTGTGCTTCTATCCCACCTAGTTTTGGAGTTACGTGACGTTATGTAACTCCAAAAATCGGCGTTTTACGCCTCTCACCGCGATCTAAATCTGACAGTTCATCTCCCGTTTTCCAAATCGCTGCTCTGTTTCCCAGTGGCACAGTTGGTAATGACGCCGGTCGGCAGCCCAAAGATCACGGGTTCAATTCCACCTTAGTCAACATGTTTTTTTCCTAGAAATTAATACACTATCACAGACAAGTAATTCATATTCATCATTTATTACAATTCTGCAAACTTTTATGATTTTAGCAGCTTTTCTAATATGGACCTCAGATTCTTCTTAACACTCCATGGTACAAATACTGTTCCCTTTAGGCTCTGTGTATCTGTGTGTGTATCAATATTTTTCCATTTTAAAGTATTACTCCTCCATAATTGCATTTCTGTTAAATCAAAGTACTTTTACTACATCTTAGTACTTCTGCTCAATCATAGTATTTCTGCTGAATCATAGTATTTTGCCATATCATGGTATTTGTGATAAAGCATTGTATTTCCACAAAATAACAGTATTATGTACTGTTATATTATTACTGCTCATAGTATTTCTGCCAAATCATAATATAACTGCAAAATAAAGATTTTTGAGCCAAATCATAGTGTTTGTGCTAAATCCTAGTAATTCTGCTCAGTGATATAACTTCTGCTATGCTGTAGTGCTTTTTGCTAGATTATAGAATTTCTTCTAAATCAAAGTATTTCATGTAAATCATAGAGCAGTTTTTACAGTCATCTTACTGTTAAGCCATGAATTACGTTTGTTTGAGGGTGGAAATCTGTCCTCCTCTCACTTTTCAAACTCTGAAAATGAAGTCGTTTCTTCTCTCATCATATCTCCGTGACGGAGGTAAAAGGAGCAATGGAAATCGCAGTGAAAGTTCAGCAAAGTCTGCTGATTCACCCAGTACAAGAATTGTGCTTCTATCCCACCTAGTTTTGGAGTTACGTGACGTTTTGTAACTCCAAAATCGGCGTTTTACGCCTCACCGCGATCTAAATCTGACAGTTCATCTCCCGTTTTCCAAACTGCTGCTCTGTTTCCCAGTGGCACAGTTGGTAATGACGCCGGATCGGCAGCCCAAAGATCACGGGTTCAATTCCACCTTGGTCAACGTTTTTTTTTTTTCCTAGAAATTAATACACTATCACAGACAAGTAATTCATATTCATCATTTATTACAATTCTGCAAAGTTTTATGATTTTAGTAGCTTTTCTAATATGGACCTCAGATTCTTCTTAACACTCCATGGCACAAATACTGTTCCCTTTAGGCTCTGTGTATCTGTGTGTGTATCAATATTTTTCCCATTTTAAAGTATTACTCCTCCATAATTGCATTTCTGTTAAATCAAAGTACTTTTACTACATCTTAGTATTTCTGCTCAATCATAGTATTTCTGCTAAATCATAGTATTTTTGCCATATCATGGTATTTGTGCCAAAACATTGTATTTGTACAAAGTCATAATATTTCTTCTAAATCATATTATTTCAATCAAATCTCAGGAGTTGTGCTAAAACACAGTATTATTACCAAATCATAGTATCTGTACCCAAACATATCTGTTCAACTTATTTAACTCTTCTCAACAGTCCAACACCTCTTCTTCACCCCGTTTCAGCAGAATTGAGTTTTTTCACCCCTTTTCAGCACAAATCCCAGCTTTTTCAGGTGTTTTCAACAGAAATCGCTTTTATTTCTGATTGCTGATGTCTTTGTGTTTCAGCCGCCCGCACCCTTTCCAGGTGGCGCAATCAGTAATGACACGGCTCTGCAGCTCAAAGGTCGTGGGTTCAATCCCACCTTGGTCAACATTTTTTTTTTCACTACAAATTTATACACTTTCACAGACCTGTAATTTATATTGCTAATTTTTTCACTACAAATGAGTAGTGCAAAACATACTATGTCTGCAACATCACAGTATATCTGTTATGTTATAGTATTACTACTAAATCACAGTATTTCTGCCAATTCAAGGAGGCTGACTGTTACTAAGTGCATCAGTGTACATAGGTCATCTCTTGTGTTGGAGTGCCCTCTTGTGGCGCCTTTTGGGTAGTGCCTTAGTAAACGTGAACACTGCAAAGAAGTGGTATCAGACTGGTTTGTAGTGGAGGAATTTGGTGCCAGTTTCTTTCGTCTTTAATCCGTATTCATGTTGTAATGTAGTAGTACCACAATATGGCAGAAACAGTATGTTTTGGCACAAATACGTAAAAACGGCTGCACCTGTTTTGGCGGGAAAAAGTACACAGCCTCTCTGATTGGTGGATTCAAATTCAGCAGCTCCCAGGCTGCTTGACTGAGCTAGAAACTTACTTCTCTCTCCCTGTGTGTGTGTGTGTGTGTGTGTGTGTGTGTGTGTGTGTGTGTGTGTGTGTGTGAGAGAGAGAGAGAGAGAGAGCCTTTTATGGGATATTCTCATTGTAAGATTCAAATTCAATATATTTAGACTGGTTGACTGAATTGGATCTTGTGTGTGTGTGTGTGTGTGTGTGTGTGTGTGTGTGAGAGAGAGAGAGAGAGAGAGAGAGAGAGAAAAGCCTTTTATGGGATGATCTCATTGTAAGATTCAAATTCAATATATTTAGACTGGTTGACTGAATTTGATCCTGTGTGTGTCTCTCTGTGCTTGTGGGACTTTTGCAGCTGTCCATTTTGCTTTTCCAATTTTTCTATTTAAGTTATTACTATTGTGCTAAGTCATAGCATTTGTGCTGCTTTTCAGTATTTGTGCTAAATACAGCATTTCTGCTAAATCATACTATTTCTGCTATTTTATAAGATTTGTGCTAAATACAGCATTTGTGCTAAATCATACTATTTCTGCTATTTTATAGGATTTGTACTTAATATAATATTTCTGCTTAATTATAGTATTTCTGCCATTTTATAGTATTTGTGCTAAAACATAGTATTTCTACTAAATGCAGTATTTCTGGGTAATCATTGTATTTCTATATATTTCTGCCAGGTCCCCAGGGAGTCGGTCCTAATATTCAAATTTACATATCAGGACCTGGACGGCTTCCCAGCCAGCCAATCATATCTGAGTCCTGGCACATTCAAATTTGCATATTGTTGCCTTCATGGCTTCCCAGCCAGCCAATCATATCTGAGTCCTGGCACATTCAAATTTGCATATTGGGACCTTCATGGCTTCTCAGCCAGCCAATCATATCTGAGTCCTGGCACATTCAAATTTGCATATTGGGACCTTCATGGCTTCCCAGCCAGCCAATCATATCTGAGTCCTGGCACATTTAAATTTGCATATTGGGACCTTCGTGGCTTCTAAGCCCACCAATCATCTATGTCATATATCTCTAATATTTCATATTTTTATTTTAAATGGTCAGCTTTTCAAGATTCCCCTATGTCTTCTGAATAAAATGGTCTAAGAATGACTGTTTTAGCCCCTACGGTTAGAAATTTATGGCTGTTTGTTTGAGGGGAATTCTCACTATGAGAAATAGACTGCAAAAATCCTGTCTCTCTCTGTGCTGCGTGTGTAAAAGCCTGCACTTAGTGCACCAGTTTTGGCGGGAAAAAGTACACAGCCCCTCTGATTGGTGGATTCAAATTTAGCAGCTCCCAGGCTGCTTGACTGACCTAGAAACTTGATTTTCTCTCCCTGTGTGTGTGTGTGTGTGTGTGTGTGTGTGTGTGTGTGTGTGTGTGTGAGACAGAGAGAGAGAGAAAGAGAGGGCGAGAGAGAGTTTTTATGGGAGCATCTTATTGTATGATTTAAATTCAATATATTTAGACTGGTTGACTGAATTTGATCCTGTGTGTATCTCTCTGTGCTTGTGGGACTTTTTGCAGCTGTCCATTTTGCTTTTCCAATTTTTCTATTTAAGTTATTACTATTGTGCTAAGTCATAGCATTTGTGCTGCTTTTCAGTATTTGTGCTAAATACAGCATTTCTGCTAAATCATACTATTTCTGCTATTTTATAAGATTTGTGCTAAATACAGCATTTGTGCTAAATCATACTATTTCTGCTATTTTATAGGATTTGTACTTAATATAATATTTCTGCTTAATTATAGTATTTCTGCCATTTTATAGTATTTGTGCTAAAACATAGTATTTCTACTAAATGCAGTATTTCTGGGTAATCATTGTATTTCTATATATTTCTGCCAGGTCCCCAGGGAGTCAGTCCTAATATTCAAATTTACATATCAGGACCTGGACGGCTTCCCAGCCAGCCAATCATATATGAGTCCTGGCACATTCAAATTTGCATATTGGGACCTTCATGGCTTCTCAGCCAGCCAATCATATCTGAGTCCTGGCACATTTAAATTTGCATATTGGGGCATTCATGGCTTCCCACCCAGCCAATCATATCTGAGTCCTGGCACATTCAAATTTGCATATTGTTGCCTTCATGGCTTCCCAGCCAGCCAATCATATCTGAGTCCTGGCACATTCAAATTTGCATATTGGGACCTTCATGGCTTCTCAGCCAGCCAATCATATCTGAGTCCTGGCACATTTAAATTTGCATATTGGGACCTTCGTGGCTTCTAAGCCCACCAATCATCTATGTCATATATCTCTAATATTTCATATTTTTATTTTAAATGGTCAGCATTTCAAGATTCCCCTATGTCTTCTGAATAAAATGGTCTAAGAATGACTGTTTTAGCCCCTACGGTTAGAAATTTATGGCTGTTTCTTTGAGGGGAATTCTCACTATGAGAAATAGACTGCAAAAATCCTGTCTCTCTCTGTGTTGCATGTGTAAAAGCCTGCACTTGGTGCACCAGTTTTGGCGGGAAAAAGCACACAGCCTCTCTGATTGGTGGATTCAAATTTAGCAGCTCCCAGGCTTGCAAGACTGACCTAGAAACATGCTGTTAACAGCCCCTGTTCACTTTCTGCTGCTGCTGCTGCTGCTGTTGTGTGTGTGTGTGTGTGTGTGTGTGTGTGTGTGTGTGTGTGTGTGTGTGTGTGTGTGTGTGTGTGAGAGGGAGAGAGAGAGAGAGAGAGAGAGATACACAGAAAGACCCTTTTAGGGTAGCGTCTCATTGTTGGATAAAAATGTAATATATTCAGACTGGTTGACTGGCATAGACCCTGCCTGTGTGTCTCTCTCTGTACATTTGTTTATCTATATTTGATTTCTTATGTATCTGTTGACTGTTCTTATTTGTTTTTCTTCTAAATGTATTTTTGTTTTATTTTTCACAGTTGAATAACAAATAGTTTTCAGCGAACTTAACCATGTTCCTTTTATTCAGCTTGTCATTTTACCTTTCCAATATTTTCACTTAAGTTATTACTATTCTGCTCAATCATAGTATCTCTTCTAAATCATTGTTATTAAGCTATATTATAGGATTTCTGCTAAATCATAGTATTTCTACTATATTATATTTTTCTTTCTAAATATAGCATTTCTGCTATAGAATAGTATTTCTGCTATGTTATAATATTTGTGCTAAACTGGAGTATTTTTGTTAAAACATAGTATTCATATAAAATTAAAATATTCATAGTATATTATAGTGTCTCTGGTAAATCACAGCATTTCTGCTATGTTGTACTGTTTTTCTAAATCATAGTATTTCTGTAATGTTTAAGAATGTTTGGCTAAATATATTCTTTCTGTTATCTTATACAATTTCTCCTAAATTCTTGTATTTTTGACAAGTTATCGTGTTTCTGGTAAGTTACAATATTTCTGCTAAGTTCTGCTATGCTATTGTATTTCTGCCAAGTATTATGTTTCCTCTAAGATATTGCAGTTCTGCTAAGTCACTACATTTAACAAAGTTCCTTTGCTTCTGCAAAGTTTTACAATTTCTGCAACTTTTCAGCTTTTTCAGCTAGTTTCAGCAGACAGCTTCAGCTTTAAAGCATCCACACTGCATTTTCGCAGGAAATGCAAATTTTTCTAGTTATTATTATTATTCTTAGGACTTCCGTACACTTTTCGCCGTGGATCTACTTCCACAATTTTCAGCCGATTTTCACCGTTCAAATTTTAAACTATTCTGCTATTTCTGCTAATGATGGCTATATCTTTTGGTATTTTATACTGTTATACTTTTTAAAATATTAAGCTTTTTTCCTTTAATTTGTCCCATTGAAATGAATGGGAAACTTCCGCAATTCTGCTAAAACTTGCTTGTTTTTGAAACTTAACTACTTTGTCATATTTTCACGTAGAACAACCATTCAAACTTTAAAATGTTCTCAAATTATTGGGCTATTCAGGAATAAATCAGCTTTTTCAAATCTTTTACCGTTTTATTTTTATCCCTCTTAAAGTTTTGAGTTGCAAAATTGTGATTTTTCACAAAATACATGCGTTGTTATGGTTGCTATGCACTTGGCTTTCAGTGTGCCACTGTAGGTTTTGCAGTCTTCTCTTCATGTCCGAACAACTTCTTGCTACTTGCTCAATTTTCACTCAACTTCCACAAATTATACATCAAAACGTAGGTATTTTGCTGGCTTTCAGAAAATGTCACTATCATGGTTGTGAGATTTATAGAATTTTGGCAAATCTCCTCAGACCAACACAAAGTCTGAAAACTCTCCATAGAAAGTCAATGGAGAGTTTGTTCAAAATCACCGCTTGATTTCTGTAATGAGAGGCATATTCGAATCGTCATATCTCCTTAACGAAGCGAAGTTAAGACATGAGGCTTGTCCCAGTATATCTTCAGACACTCCTGACGCTCACAATTCAAGAATTTCTTTCTCACCTATTACCATTTGGCCATGAATTGGGTTTGTTTGAGGGTAGGAAATTCGTCCCTCGCTCAGATGTCTTCAGATTTCAAACTCTGGAAATGAGGCACTTTTTTCTCTCGTCATATCTTTTTGATGGATTTCCACAGAGACCTGAAAATTTCCATGATTGTTCACCAAAGCCTGCTGTCTCTTACAGTGAAAGAATGATATCGATACTCCAAATAGATTTAGAGTTAGAAAGCATTGTTTGAGGGCAAGTCAAGGCAGTTTTGCTTTGCCTCTACTCAGTTACAGTGTATTACAAGTCATATATCTTCAATAATTTATATTTTATCGCTGAATTATGAAGACCTGCAGATTCCCCATCTCTTCTGAACAAAACGGTGTTAGAATGAGCATTCTAGCCCCTACGGTTAGGAAATTATGGCCATTTGTTCGAGGGGAGTCCTGAATGTGAGAAATACACTGAAGAAAACCCATAGCTCTCTCTGTGTCTGTCTGTGTAAGTGCTGATTACAGCAGGTGCAGCCAATTTAGCTGACCTAGATATGCCAAGCCCAGACTCTCAACAGCCTCTGCACACTTTGCTCTCTGTGTGTGTGTGTGTGTCAATATTTCTCCCATGTTAAAGTATTACTCCTCCATAATAGTATTTGTGCTAAATCAAAGTACTTTTACTACATCTTAGTACTTCTGCTCAATCATAGTATTTCTGCTGAATCATAGTATTTTTGCCATATCATGGTATTTGTGATAAAGCATTGTATTTCCACAAAATAACAGTATTATGTACTGTTATATTATTACTGCTCATAGTATTTCTGCCAAATCATAATATAACTGCAAAATAAAGATTTTTTTGAGCCAAATCATAGTGTTTGTGCTAAATCCTAGTAAATCTGCTCAGTGATATAACTTCTGCTATGCTGTAGTGCTTTTTGCTAGATTGTAGAATTTCTTCTAAATCAAAGTATTTCATGTAAATCATAGAGCAGTTTTACAGTCATCTTACTGTTAAGCCATAAATTACGTTTGTTTGAGGGGTGGAAATCTGTCCTCCTCTCACTTTTCAAACTCTGAAAATGAAGCCGTTTCTTCTCTCATCATATCTCCGTGACGGAGGTAAAAGGAGCAATGAAAATCGCAGTGAAAGTTCAGCAAAGTCTGCTGATTCACCCAGTACAAGAATTGTGCTTCTATCCCACCTAGTTTTGGAGTTACATGACGTTTTGTAACTCCAAAAATCGGCGTTTTACGCCTCTCACCGCGATCTAAATCTGACAGTTCATCTCCCCGTTTTCCAAACCGCTGCTCTGTTTCCCAGTGGCACAGTTGGTAATGACGCCGGTCGGCAACCCAAAGATCACGGGTTCAATTCCACCTTGGTCAACATTTTTTTTTTCCCTAGAAATTAATACACTATCACAGACAAGTAATTCATATTCATCATTTATTACAATTCTGCAAACTTTTATGATTTTAGCAGCTTTTCTAATATGGACCTCAGATTCTTCTTAACACTCCATGGCACAAATACTGTTCCCTTTAGGCTCTGTGTATCTGTGTGTATCAATATTTTTCCCATTTTAAAGTATTACTCCTCCATAATTGCATTTCTGTTAAATCAAAGTACTTTTACTACATCTTAGTACTTCTGCTCAATCATAGTATTTCTGCTGAATCATAGTATTTTTTGCCATATCATGGTATTTGTGATAAAGCATTGTATTTCCACAAAATAACAGTATTATGTACTGTTATATTATTACTGCTCATAGTATTTCTGCCAAATCATAATATAACTGCAAAATAAAGATTTTTGAGCCAAATCATAGTGTTTGTGCTAAATCCTAGTAAATCTGCTCAGTGATATAACTTCTGCTATGCTGTAGTGCTTTTGCTAGATTATAGAATTTCTTCTAAATCAAAGTATTTCATGTAAATCATAGAGCAGTTTTTACAGTCATCTTACTGTTAAGCCATAAATTACGTTTGTTTGAGGGTGGAAATCTGTCCTCCTCTCACTTTTCAAACTCTGAAAATGAAGCCGTTTCTTCTCTCATCATATCTCCGTGACGGAGGTAAAAGGAGCAATGAAAATCGCAGTGAAAGTTCAGCAAAGTCTGCTGATTGACCCAGTACAAGAATTGTGCTTCTATCCCACCTAGTTTTGGAGTTACATGACGTTTTGTAACTCCAAAAATCGAGTTTTACGCCTCTCATCGCGATCTAAATCTGACAGTTCATCTCCCGTTTTCCAAACCGCTGCTCTGTTTCCCAGTGGCACAGTTGGTAATGACGCCGATCGGCAGCCTAAAGATCACGGGTTCAATTCCACCTTGGTCAACATTTTTTTTTTCCCTACAAATTAATACACTATCACAGACAAGTAATTCATATTCATCATTTATTACAATTCTGCAAACTTTTATGATTTTAGCAGCTTTTCTAATATGGACCTCAGATTCTTCTTAACACTCCATGGCACAAATACTGTTCCCTTTAGGCTCTGTGTATCTGTGTGTGTATCAATATTTTTCCCATTTTAAAGTATTACTCCTCCATAATTTCATTTCTGTTAAATCAAAGTACTTTTACTACATCTTAGTACTTCTGCTCAATCATAGTATTTCTGCTAAATCATAGTATTTTTGCCATATCATGGTATTTGTGCCAAAACATTGTATTTGTACAAAGTCATAATATTTCTTCTAAATCATATTATTTCAATCAAATCTCAGGAGTTGTGCTAAAACACAGTATTATTACCAAATCATAGTATCTGTACCCAAACATATCTGTTCAACTTATTTAACTCTTCTCAACAGTCCAACACCTCTTCTTCACCCCGTTTCAGCAGAATTGAGTTTTTCACCCCTTTTCAGCACAAATCCCAGCTTTTTTTTTTTATTTCTGATTGCTGATGTTGTTTTTTCAGCTGCCCGCCCTCTTTCCAGGTGGCGCAATCAGTAATGACACGGCTCTGCAGCTCAAAGGTCGTGGGTTCAATCCCACCTTGGTCAACATTTTTTTTTCACTACAAATTTATACACTTTCACAGACCTGTAATTTATATTGCTAATTTTTTTCACTACAAATGAGTAGTGCAAAAACATACTATGTCTGCAACATCACAGTATATCTGTTATGTTATAGTATTACTACTAAATCACAGTATTTCTGCCAATTCAAGGAGGCTGACTGTTACTAAGTGCATCAGTGTACATAGGTCATCTCTTGTGTTGGAGTGCCCTCTTGTGGCGCCTTTTGGGTAGTGCCTTAGTAAACGTGAGCGCTGCAAAGAAGTGGTATCAGACTGGTTTGTAGTGGAGGAATTTGTTGCCAGTTTCTTTCATCTTTAATCCGTATTCAAGTTGTAATGTGGTAACTTTTGTGGCACAAATACCACAATATGGCAGAAATACTATGTTTTGGCACAAATACTTTGATTTGGTATACTTTAGCTTCTTCACCCCTTTTCAGCAAAATTTTCATTTTTTTCATCCCTTTTCAGCACAAATCCCAGCTTTTTCAGGTGTTTTCAACAGAAATCGCTTTTATTTCTGATTGCTGATGTCTTTGTTTTTCAGCCGCCCGCACCCTTTCCAGGTGGCGCAATCAGTAATGACACGGTTCTGCAGGTCAAAGGTCGTGGGTTCAATCCCACCTTGGTCAACATTTTTTTTTTCACTACAAATTTATACACTTTCACAGACCTGTAATTTATATTGCTAATTTTTTCACTACAAATGAGTAGTGCAAAAGATACTATGTCTGCAACATCACAGTATATCTGTTATGTTATAGTATTACTACTAAATCACAGTATTTCTGCCAATTCAAGGAGGCTGACTGTTACTAAGTGCATCAGTGTACATAGGTCATCTCTTGTGTTGGAGTGCCCTCTTGTGGCGCCTTTTGGGTAGTGCCTTAGTAAACGTGAACACTGCAAAGAAGTGGTATCAGACTGGTTTGTAGTGGAGGAATTTGTTGCCAGTTTCTTTCATCTTTAATCCGTATTCATGTTGTAATGTAGTAGTACCACAATATGGCAGAAACACTATGTTTTGGCACAAATACGTAAAAACGGCTGCACCTGTTTTGGCGGGAAAAAGTACACAGCCTCTCTGATTGGTGGATTCAAATTCAGCAGCTCCCAGGCTGCTTGACTGACCTAGAAAGTTTCTTCTCTCTCCCTCTGTGTGTGTGTGTGTGTGTGTGTGTGTGTGTGTGTGTGTGTGTGTGTGTGACAGAGAGAGAGAGAGAGAGAGAGAGAGAGAGAGAGAGAGCCTTTTATGGGATGATCTCATTGTAAGATTCAAATTCAATATATTTAGACTGGTTGACTGAATTTGATCCTGTGTGTCTCTCTGTACATGTGTTTCCATAGGTGTCCATATTTGTGATTGTGTGACTGTTATACTTTTTTTTGCTGAGTTTTTTTTCATTTAACAAGTACATTTGAAGGATCCTTAGCATGATCAGCATTTTTCAGCTGTCCATTTTGCTTTTCAATTTTTTCTGTTTAAGTTATTACTATTGTGCTGAATCATACTATTTCTGCTATTTTACAAGATTTGTGCTAAATATACTATTTCTGCCAAATATAGTATTTCTGATTAATTATAGTTTTTCTACCAAATCATAGTATAGTATTTCTGCTTTTATAGGATTTGTGCTTAATATAGTAATTTTGCTTTTATAGGATTTGTGCTTAATACAGTATTTCTGCTAAATGTAGTATTTATGCTTAATCATACTATTACTATATATTTCTGCCAGGTCCCCAGGCAGCCAATCCTCTGAGGACTGAGACATTCAAATTTACATATCAGGGCCTGCACGGCTTCCCAGCCAGCCAATCATATCTGAGGTCTGCCCTTTCTTCTCTCGTCATATCTCTGCGTCGGATGTACAAAGAGCAATGAAAATCGCAGTCAAAGTACACCAAAGTCCGCTGATTCACTCAGTACAAAAATTATGCTTCTAGTCCACCTAGCTTTTGAGTTACACGACATTTTGTAACTCCAAAAATGGCATTCTTCGCCTCTCACCGCAATCTAATTCTGACTGCTCATCACCCTGTTTCCCAAGAGCTCACTGTCTTTCCCAGTGGCGCAGCTGGTAATGACACGGGTCTGCAACCCAAAGGTTGTGGGTTCAAGTCCACCTTGGTCAACATCTTTTTGCCCTACAAATTAATACACTATCACAGACCACTAATTCATATTCATCATTTATTACAATTCTGAAAACTTTTACCAGCTTTTCTAATATGGACCTCAGTTTCTTCTTAACACTCCATGGCACAAATACTGTTCCCTTTAGGCTCTGTGTATCTGTGTGTGTATCAATATTTTCCCATTTTAAAGTATTACTCCTCCATAATTGCATTTCTGTTAAATCAAAGTACTTTTACTACATCTTAGTACTTCTGCTCAATCATAGTATTTCTGCTGAATCATAGTATTTTTGCCATATCATGGTATTTGTGCCAAAATATTGTATTTGTACAAAGTCATAATATTTCTTCTAAATCATATTATTTCAATCAAATCTCAGGAGTTGTGCTAAAACACAGTATTATTACCAAATCATAGTATCTGTACCCAAACATATCTGTTCAACTTATTTAACTCTTCTCAACAGTCCAACACCTCTTCTTCACCCCTTTTCAGCACAAATCCCAGCTTTTTCAGGTGTTTTCAACAGAAATCGCTTTTATTTCTGATTGCTGATGTCTTTGTTTTTCAGCTGCCCGCCCTCTTTCCAGGTGGCGCAATCAGTAATGACACGGCTCTGCAGCTCAAAGGTCGTGGGTTCAATCCCACCTTGGTCAACATTTTTTTTTTCACTACAAATTTATACACTTTCACAGACCTGTAATTTATATTGCTAATTTTTTTTCACTACAAATGAGTAGTGCAAAACATACTATGTCTGCAACATCACAGTATATCTGTTATGTTATAGTATTACTACTAAATCACAGTATTTCTGCCAATTCAAGGAGGCTGACTGTTACTAAGTGCATCAGTGTACATAGGTCATCTCTTGTGTTGGAGTGCCCTCTTGTGGCGCCTTTTAGGTAGTGCCTTAGTAAACATGAACGCTGCAAAGAAGTGGTATCAGACTGGTTTGTAGTGGAGGAATTTGTTGCCAGTTTCTTTCATCTTTAATCCGTATTCAAGTTGTAATGTGGTAACTTTTGTGGCACAAATACCACAATATGGCAGAAATACTATGTTTTGGCACAAATACTTTGATTTGGTATACTTTAGCTTCTTCACCCTTTTCAACAAAATTTTCATTTTTTCACCCCTTTTCACCACAAATCCCAGCTTTTTCAGGTGTTTTCAACAGAAATCGCTTTTATTTCTGATTGCTGATGTCTTTGTGTTTCAGCCGCCTGCACCCTTTCCAGGTGGCGCAATCAGTAATGACACGGCTCTGC
>NW_024108724.1:0-45000 GCF_013358895.1 Oreochromis aureus | reverse complement strand
AGACATCCCATATTTAGCGACAGTGCTCTGACGACGCCGGTCCTGCCTGACAGCTAGCCGGCTACCTAGCTAGCTGCCGCGCTTGGCTGCAAATGGATAGCGAGGGACTCTCTCTCTCTGCTAGCTAGCACGACGGGAGTTTATATACAGCTGTGTGCGCGCTAAGTTACTGACGTTGGACTTTATTTTATTCATAATGGTTAGTTCGTAGAGTTGCCGTACAAAGCGGAATCGTGCCACATTCACAGAAAATATTACGATTTATTCTGTCGTTACTGAAGCCTCCCTGTCATTCTCTGCCTGTTGCAACTTCAATCATGAAACTGATCAATGATCGGCTTTTTCGCTCTTGTTTGTTTATCGCCTAAACAACAGCTGCACGTTTAAGCTTGATCAGCTGTTGTTAGAATTCATTTGCTTCTAATTTCTAGTATCAGCTGATGTCGATGTGGAAAAAATAACTGAGTTGTTTGGTGGTGGAGCTACAACAGAGGGCAGCTATCCACCGGTGTGTGACAGAAAGGACATGCCGCGACGAGACATAAAAGGCGGTGAGGCTACCACCGATCGACCGGTGTTTGCTAACGCGGAGGTCAATCGTGGATCAGGGAAAGCGAAGGCAGGGCGTGAGGTGAACTGAATTTCAGGTAAGAAGTTATGACCTGCACTCTATTTGGGTCAGATATAAACCGAGTTTAGGTGTAGTTTATTTAGCAGCAGTTCTCTTATGTGTTGCTGATAGCCGGCTAGCTAGCTAGCGCCGCTAGCATAGTTAGCTAGCGCCGCTAGCAACCCTTGGTGAAAAAGCACCCAGGCTTGGCTTATATTGAGGCGGGTGAAACTCGTGTCAGCACCCGGTCGCTCTCTATTTGGGTCAGATATAAACCGAGTTTAGGTGTAGTTTATTTAGCAGCAGTTCTCTTATGTGTTGCTGATAGTCCGGCTAGCTAGCTAGCGCCGCTAGCATAGTTAGCTCGCGCCCGCTAGCAACCCTTCGTGAAAAAGCACCCAGGCTTGGCTTATATTGAGGCGGGTGAAACTTCGTGTCAGCACCGGTCGCTCTCTATTTGGGTCAGATATAAACCGAGTTTAGGTGTAATTTATTTTCGTTGACCTTTACAATCGTAATGCCACGGGAGTTTATATACAGCTGTGTGCGCACTAAGTTACTGACGTTGGACTTTATTTTATTCATTAGGGTTAGTTCATAGAGTTGCCGTGCTGTACAAACAGAATCGTCCCACATTCAGAGAAAACATTATGATTTATTCTGTCGTTCTGAAGCCTCCCTGTCATTCTCTCGCGTGTTGAAACGTCAATCATGAAACTGATCAATGATCGGCTGTTCGCTCTTATTTATCGCGCTAAACAACAGCAGCACGTTTAAGCTTGATCAGCTGTTGTTAGAATTCTTTTGATTTTAATTTCTAGTATCAGCTGATGTTTGCTGGAGCATGAAGATGAAATCAGGAGATGTCCTTACTGAATCATCAGAGCTGAACTGGTGATGGAGAAACAGGTTTACACTTTAGGTGACATGAATGAGTTGAAGGAAGTTATGAGTTGTTTCTGAGAGACAAAGACCAAGCTCCTTTTTGTGTAGCTGACAGCTGGTAACTGTGCAGGGGCGGATCTAGCAAAGCTTTTAGGGGGGCATTAACAGAGAAAGGTGGACACAAAGATATACTTTTCTTTCTTACTCTCATATAAAATATTTAGCTTTTATTAAATAGTTATCTGAATCTCACAACCAAAGTTTGTATAATAATACACAGGATTGGCTGTAGACCAGGGTGGGCAATTCAGGCCCCGAGGGCGGTGTCCCTGCAGGTTTTAGATGTGTCCTTGAACCAACACAGCTGATTTAAATGGCTAAATTAGCTCCTCAACATGTCCTGTTCTCCAAAGGCCTGATAACGAACTAATCATGTGATTCAGGTGTGTTGACCCAAGGTGAGATCTAAAACCTGCAGGACACCGGCCCTCGGGCCTGGAATTGCCCACCCTGCTGTAGACCATTGTTCATAATTCAGAACACTGTGTAAAAATAACAAAAACAAAAAGTGAATGCATGTGTGAAAAGTGGTCTATAATGTAATGCTTCAAAGTGTGTTCATGCAAACATTGTCGGGTCTGCCGTGGTACAATGGGACTTCTGCTCATGAACCTGTGTGCACAGCGTCTGCAAATCGGCTGTACAAAGTAACTTCATCTTTACACAAAACTGTAAGCTGTCATCTGTGAAGCGTGAGCGGTGTTTGTTTTACCATAGTTCATGGTGGAGAATGGCTGCTCTTCTGAGTTTTGCTCTCTGTAGCCGTATGAATGGCAAACTACAGTGATTAGCAGCGGCATAGGCACACATAAAATTTCTTCTGAAATTTTCGCTTTCTAGTTATTATTATTATTTTCCTTTTTCCGCCTGAAATTTTGCAGTGTATCTCGACCCGCAGTTTTTGGACAAGCTTCATATATGTTACCTCATTTTGTGCGGCTGGATCTGGAATGGTGTGCTATGACTTTTGGTGTTTATGAATATTATAGTTTTTAAATATTAATATTTTAGTGAAAATTTTCCCCGCGCTCCTCTGCCAAACAGTTTTGACAATAGGGTACATATGTTACATCATTTTGTGCGGCTGGAGCTGGGCTAGTATGGTGTGACTTTTGGTGTTTATAACTTTTATAGTTTTTGAAATATTTAGATTTTAGTGCAAATTTAGGCCAATTTCTAGGCTCCTGAGAAAGATTCTGCTTTTGGCACCATAGAAACAGACTTCATTTGTGGTGTCTTGGCTCTCTCTAGTGGTATACCGGGAGTAGTACGGCCTGAAGGGTGCCATGCTTGGTGAAAACTACATATCCCACAATTCATAGCATGCCTCTACCGAGTCAAACAATGGCGGACAGCACTTCGTTTTATATGTCTTTTATTCGTGTTTCTAGGTCACAAAATACACTTTTAAGATATTTTCAGGCGAGAATGTAGGTGTGTAAACTTCAAATATCTGCTCGTTTTATCAAGACATCCCATATTAGCGACAATTCTCTTAAGTGTTGCTGATAGCCGGCTAATAAGCTAGCGCCGCTTAGCTAACTAGCTAGCGCCTTCGTGAAAAAAAAACCACCCAGGCTTGGCTGATAGTGAGGTGGCTAAAATTTGTTTAATCGCCCGATCGCTCGGCAAGGGTCTGTGTCTTAGCTGGACTTATTTTTCGTTTATATGGGCCGATGATGCTGGTCGATGTGGAAAAAATAACTGAGTTGTTTGGTGGTGGAGCTACAACAGAGGGCAGCTATCCACCGGTGTGTGACAGAAAGGACATGCCGCGAAACGAGACATACAAGGCGGTGAGGCTACCGCGGATCGACTGCTGTTTGCTAACACGGAGGTCAATCGTGGATGAGGAAAAGCGAAGGCAGGGCGTGAGGTGAACTGAATTTGAGGTAAGAAGTTATGACCTGCACTCTATTTGGGTCAGATATAAACCGAGTTTAGGTGTAGTTTATTTAGCAACAGTTCTCTTACGTGTTGCTGATAGCTGGCTGGCTAGCTAGCTAGCGCCGCTAGCTTAACCGCTAGCTAAGCGCCAGCGACTAGCGACCCTTCGTGAAAAACCACCCAGGCTTGGCTGATAGTGAGGTGGCTAAAATTTGTTTATTCGCCCGATCGCTCGGCAAGGGTCTGTGTCTTAGCTGGACTTATTTTTCGTTTATATGGGCCGATGATGCTGGTCGATGTGGAAAAAATAACTGAGTTGTTTGGTGGTGGAGCTACAACAGAGGGCAGCTATCCACGGTGTGTGACAGAAAGGACATGCATGAACGAGACTTACAAGGCGGTGAGGCTACCGCCGATCGACCGGTGTTTGCTAACGGAGGTCAATCGTGGATCAGGAAAGCGAAGGCAGGGCGTGAGGTGAACTGAATTTCAGGTAAGTTATGACCTGCACTCTATTTGGGTCAGATATAAACCGAGTTTAGGTGTAGTTTATTTTCGCTGTGCTGACTTTTTCAATCACTTACAATAACTTCGTACTGCGTGCTAGCTAGCACTACGGAGTTTGTATACAGCTGTGTGCGGGCTAAGTTACCGATGTTACCGATGTTGAACTTTATGACAGCCTCCCTGTCATTCTCTCGCCTGTTGAAACTTCAGTCATGAAACTGATCAATGATCGGCTTTTCTCTCTTGTTTGTTTATTATCGCTAAACAACAGCAGCACGTTTAAGCTTGATCAGCTGTTGTTAGAATTCTTTTGATTTTAATTTCTAGTATCAGCTGATGTTTGCTGGAGCATGAAGATGAAATCAGGAGATGTCCTTACTGAATCATCAGAGCTGAACTGGTGATGGAGAAACAGGTTTACCCTTAGGTGACATGAATGAGTTGAAGGAAGTTATGAACAGTTTCTGACAGACAAATATACACCAAGCTCCTTTTTGTGTAGCTGACAGCTGGTAACTGTGCAGGGGCGGATCTAGCAAAGCTTTTGCCAGGGGGCCAGGTAGGGCATTAACAGAGAAAGGTGGACACAAAGATATACTTTTCTTTCTTACTCTCATATAAAATATTTAGCTTTTATTAAATAGTTATCTGAATCTTACAACCAAAGTTTGTATAATAATACACAAGATTGGCTGTAGACCATTGTTCATCATTCAGAACACTGTGTAAAAATAACAAAAACAAAAAGTGAATGCAAAAGTGCATAAATATTTATTTTACGTGTTTGATGTGTGTGGCGGGCGTGGTCTGCAGTGCCGCTGCAGGGAGGTGGACCCACCTGGCGGCACCTGCAATCACGCCTCTCGGCGCGTAGTCTGTGCTCTCTCGGCTGTTTTGGGTGTGTGTCGGGCTGTGAGTTGAAAAGCTACAGCCGGCTGTTTGGGTACACCAACCATGTGTGAAAAGTGGTCCATAACGTAATGCTTCAAAGCGTGTTCATGCAAACATTGTCGGATCTGCCGTGGTACAATGGGACTTCTGCTCATGAACCTGTGTGCTGGCGTCTGCAAATCGGCGCTGTCTGATAACTTCATCTTTACACAAAACTGTAAGCTGTTATCTGTGAAGCGTGGCGGTGTTTGTTTTACCATAGTTCATGGTGGAGAATGGCTGCTCTTCTGAGTTTTGCTCTCTGTAGCTGTATGAATGGCAAACTACACTGAATAGCAGCGGCATAGGCACACATAAAATTTCTTCTGAAATTTTAAGCTTTCTAGTTCTTATTATTATTATTATTATTATTCTTCTTCCGCCTAAATTTCGCACGCATCACGCCCGCAGTTTTGAGACAAGCTTCATATATGTTACCTCATTTTGTGCGGCGGATCTGGAATGGTGTGCTATGACTTTTGGTGTTTATGAATTTTATAGTTTTTAAAATATTAATATTTTAGTGAAAATTTTCCAGCGCTCCTCTGCCAAACAGTTTTGACATTAGGATTACATATGTTAGATCATTTTGTGCGGCTGGAGCTGGACTATTATGTTGTGACTTTTGGTGTTTATGACTTTTATAGTTTTTAAATATTAATATTTTAGTACAAATTTAGGCCAATTCATCTTTTGGCGCCAAATAAACAGACTTCATTTGTGGTGTCTTGGCTCTCTCTAGTGGTATACCGGGAGTAGTACAGCCGAAAAGATTTATCCTTGTGTTGAAAACTCCATATCCCACAGTTCATATGCGCCTCTACAGAGTGAACAATGGCGGCCACCACTTCGTTTTATATGTCTTTTATTCGTGTTTCTAGGTCACAAAATAAACTTTTAAGATATTTTCAGGCGAGAATGTAGGTGTGTAAACTTCAAATATCTGCTTGTTTTATCAAGACATCCCATATTTAGCGACAGTGCTCTGACGACGTTGGTCCTGCCTGACAGCTAGCCGGCTACCTAGCTAGCTGCTGCACTTGGCTGCAAATGGATAGCGAGGGACTCTCTCTGTCGTTTCACCTCCCGGTCTCTCGCAAATGCTCGCACAGAATCGGAGTTACAGCTGGATGTGGAAAAAATAACTGAGTTGTTTGGTGGTGGAGCTACAACAGAGGGCAGCTATCCACGGTGTGTGACAGAAAGGACATGCCGCCAACGAGACATATGAGGCGGGCAGGCGTTTGCTAACGCGGAGGTCAATCGTGGATCAGGGAAAGCGAAGGCAGGAGCGTGAGGTGAACTGAATTTCAGGTAAGAAGTTATGACCTGCACTCTATTTGGGTCAGATATAAACCGAGTTTAGGTGTAGTTTATTTAGCAGCAGTTCTCTTATGTGTTGCTGATAGCCGGCTAGCTAGCTAGTGCCGCTAGCATAGTTAGCTAGCACCGCTAGCGACCCTTCGTGAAAAAGCACCCAGGCTTGGCTTATATTGAGGCGGGTGAAACTCGTGTCAGCACCCGGTCGCTCGCCGACAGTATGTGTTTAGCTGGACTTATTTTTCGTTTATATGGACCGATGATTTATTTATTTATTCATTTTAGTAACGGTATAAACAGTGAAAGGTGGTGGATTGGCCAGATGTAAACTTCAAATATCTGCTCGTGTTACCAAGACATCCCATATTAGCTCTGATGTTTTCGGTGCCTGCAAAGAGCTAGACAGGTAGCTAGCTAACCCGAGCTGGCTGTCTTTTGACTCAGGGTCATAGCTGGACTTATTTTTCGTTTTTATGAGCCGATGAGGGTTTTTTTTTTTGTAACGGTACAAACAGTGAAAGGCGGTGGATTGTCCAGATGCTGGTCGATGTGGAAAAAATAACTGAGTTGTTTGGTGATCGCTGACGCGGAGCTACAACCGAGGGCAGCTATCCACGGTGTGTGTCAGAAAGAACATGCGGGGACGAGGCGGCGGGCGGCCCCGATCGACCGGTGGTAGATCGTGGATCAGGGAAACCGAAGGCAGGAGAAGCAGGCGGCTGCCGGTCGGAGCGTGAGGTGAACTGAATTTCAGGTAAGTTATGACCTGCACTCTATTTGGGTCAGATATAAACCGAGTTTAGGTGTAGTTTATTTTCGTTGTGCTGACTTTTTACAATCAGTTATAATAACTCGTACTGCGTGGTAGCTAGCACGATGGAGTTTCTATACAGCTGTGTGCGCGCTAAGTTACTGATGTTGAACTTTATGACAGCCTCCCTGTCATTCTCTCGCCTGTTCAAACTTCAGTCATGAAACTGATCAATGATCGGCTTTTCTCTCTTGTTTGTTTATCGCGCTAAACAACAGCAGCACGTTTAAGCTTGATCAGCTGTTGTTAGAATTCATTTGATTTTAATTTCTAGTATCAGCTGATGTTTGCTGGAGCCACAGCTGTAGAAGCGGCTGGTCGAAACCAGGAGATGACCTTACTGAATCATCAGAGCTGAACTGGTGATGGAGAAACAGGTTTACCTTTTTTTTAGGTGACATGAATGAGTTGAAGGAAGTTATGAACTGTTTCTGAGAGAAATAAACACCAAGCTCCTTTTTTATTTAGCTGACAGCTGGTAACTGTGCAGGGGCGGATCTAGCAAAGCTTTTGCCAGGGGGCCAGGTAGGGCATTAACAGAGAAAGGTGGACACAAAGATATACTTTTCTTTCTTACTCTCATACAGGGAGTGCAGAATTATTAGGCAAGTTGTATTTTGAGGAATAATTTTATTATTGAACAACAACCATGTTCTCAATGAACCCAAAAACACATTAATATCAAAGCTGAATGTTTTCGGAAGTAGTTTTTAGTTTGTGTTTAGTTTTAGCTATTTTAGGGGGATATCTGTGTGTGCAGGTGACTATTACTGTGCATAATTATTAGGCAACAACAAAAACAAATATATACCCATTTCAATTATTTATTTTACCAGTGAAACCAATATAACATCTCCACATTCACAAATATACATTTCTGACATTCAAAAACAAAACAAAAACAAATCAGCGACCAATATAGCCACCTTTCTTTGCAAGGACACTCAAAAGCCTGCCATCCATGGATCCTGTCAGTGTTTTGATCTGTTCACCATCAACATTAGCGTGCAGCAGCAACCACAGCCTCCCAGACACTGTTCAGAGAGGTGTACTGTTTTCCCTCCTTGTAAATCTCACATTTGATGATGGACCACAGGTTCTCAATGGGGTTCAGATCAGGTGAACAAGGAGGCCATGTCATTAGTTTTTCTTCTTTTAAACCCTTTCTTGCCAGCCACGCTGTGGAGTACTTGGACGCAGCGTGTGATGGAGCATTGTCCTGCATGAAAATCATGTTTTTCTTGAAGGATGCAGACTTCTTCCTGTACCACTGCTTGAAGAAGGTGTCTTCCAGAAACTTGCAGTAGGACTGGGAGTTGAGCTTGACGCCATCCTCAACCCGAAAAGGCCCCACAAGCTCACCTTTGATGATACCAGCCCAAACCAGTACTCCACCTCCACCTTGCTGGCGTCTGAGTGGGACTGGAGCTCTCTGCCCTTTACCAATCCAGCCACGGGCCCATCCATCTGGCCCATCAAGACTCACTCTCATTTCATCAGTCCATAAAACCTTAGAAAAATCAGTCTTGAGATATTTCTTGGCCCAGTCTTGACGTTTCAGCTTGTGTGTCTTGTTCAGTGGTGGTCGTCTTTCAGCCTTTCTTACCTTGGCCATGTCTCTGAGTATTGCACACCTTGTGCTTTTGGGCACTCAGTGATGTTGCAGCTCTGAAATATGGCCAAACTGGTGGCAAGTGGCATCTTGGCAGCTGCACGCTTGACTTTTCTCAGTTCATGGGCAGTTATTTTGCGCCTTGGTTTTCCACACGCTTCTTGCGACCCTGTTGACTATTTTGAATGAAACGCTTGATTGTTCGATGATCACGCTTCAGAAGCTTTGCAATTTTAAGACTGCTGCATGCCTCTGCAAGATATCTCACTATTTTTGACTTTTCTGAGCCTGTCAAGTCCTTCTTTTGACCCATTTTGCCAAAGGAAAGGAAGTTGCCTAATAATTATGCACACCTGATATAGGGTGTTGATGTCATTAGACCATACCCCTTCTCATTACAGAGATGCACATCACCTAATATGCTTAATTGGTAGTAGGCTTTCGAGCCTATACAGCTTGGAGTAAGACAACATGCATGAAGGGGATGATGTGGACAAAATACTCATTTGCCTAATAATTCTGCACTCCCTGTATAAAATATTTAGCTTTTATTAAATAGTTATCTGAATCTTACAACCAAAGTTTGTATAATAATACACAAGATTGGCTGTAGACCATTGTTCATCATTCAGAACACTGTGTAAAAATAACAAAAACAAAAAGTGAATGCAAAAGTGCATAAATATTTATTTTACCTGTTTGATATGTGTGGCGGGCGTGGTCTGCAGTGCCGCTGCAGGGAGGTGGACCCACCTGAGGGGCATCTGCAATCACACCTCTCGGGCGTAGTCTGTGCTCTCTCGGCTGTTTTTGGGTGTGTGTCGGGCTGTGAGTTGAAAAGCTACAGCTGGCTGGGAGGGTACACCAACCATGTGTGAAAAGTGGTCCATAACGTACTGGTTCAAAGTGTGTTCGTGCAAACATTGTCGGGGTCTGCCGTGGTACAGAGGGACTTCTGCTTATGAACCTGTGTGCACAGCGTCTGCAAATCGGGGCTGTACAAAGTGACCTCATCTTTACCCAAAACTGTAAGCTGTCATCTGTGAGGCGCGAGCGGTGTTTGTTTTACCATAATTCATGGTGGAGAATGGCTGCTCTTCTGAGTTTTGCTGTCTGTAGCCAGTATGAATGGAAAACTACACAGATTAGCAGCGGCATAGGCACACATAAAATTTCTTCTGAAATTTTCGCTTTCTAGTTATGTGTGCCTATGGAAAGAGGCACACATATTACTATTCGTCGGATTTTATTATTATTATTATTATTATTATTCTCCAGTTTCCGCCTGAAATTTTGCAGCTTGAATCTAAGCCCCGCAGTTTTGAGACAAGCTTCATATATGTTACCTCATTTTGTGCGGCTGGATCAGGAATGGTGTGCTATGACTTTTGGTGTTTATAACTATTATAGTTTTTAAATATTAATATTTTAGTGAAAATTTTCCCGCGCTCTCTGCCTAACAGTTTTGACAATAGGGTTACATATGTTAGATCATTTTGTGCGGCTGGAGCTGGACTAGTATGGTATACACTTTTGGTGTTCATGACTTTTATAGTTTTTGAAATATTTAGATTTTAGTGCAAATTTAGGCCAATTTCCATAGAAACAGACTTTATTTGTGGTGGGTTGGCTCTCTCTAGTGGTATACCGGGTAGTACGGCCGAAATCTGTATGCTTGTTTTTAAACTCAATATCCCATAATGCATAGCACGCCTCTGCCGAGTTCAACAATGGCGGACACCTCTTCGTTTTAAACGTCTTTTATTCGTGTTTCTAGGTCACAAAATGAACTTTTAAGATATTTTCAGGCGAGAATGTAGGTGTGTAAACTTCAAATATCTGCTCGTTTTTGTCAAAACATCCCATATTATATCTGGCGATGTTGCCGGCTAACTAGCTAGCGTGGCTAGCGACCCTTGAGCACCGGGCTTGCCTTCAGTGAGACTGCTGACCATCACCTGTTCGCTCGCCAACAGACTGTCTTAGGTGGACTTATTTTTCGTTTATATGGGCCGATGATGCTGGTCGATGTGGAAATAATAACTGAGTTGTTTGGTCTTGGCTAGCGCGCGCAGCTACAACAGAAAGCAGCTATCTACCGGTGTGTGTCAGAAAAACATGCGGGAGCGAGACATAGGAGGCGGCGAGGGACCGCCCGATCGACCGGTGGTAGATCGTGGATCAGGCAAACCCTAAGGCAGGAGCGTGAGGTGAACTGAATTTCAGGTAAGAAGTTATGAATTGCACAGGAGTTTCTATAGAGCTGTGTGCGCGCTAAGTTACTGACGTTGAACTTTATTTTATTCATAACGGTTAGTCCGTGAGAGTTGCCGTACAAAGCGGAATCGTCCCACATTCAGAGAAAATATTACAATTTATTCTGTCGTTATGAAGCCTCCCTGTCATTCTCTGGCCTGTTGCAACTTCAATCGTGAAACTGATCAGCGATCGACTTTTCGCTCTTGTTTATCGCGCTAAACAACAGCAGCACGTTTAAGCTTGATCAGCTGTTGTTAGAATTCATTTGATTTTAATTTTGCGGCTGGTCCAAACCAGGAGATGTCCTTACTGAATCATCAGAGCTGAACTGGTGATGGAGAAACAGGTTTACCCTTTACAGGGCTCGCAAAATCGCTAGCCCGGCGTCCCGGGGCTAGCGATTTTCCAGTCGGGCTACCAAAATCCATCTCAGCCCTGCCCGTCGGGCTATCATGGGAGGAAAAGATATGTCAATGCTTTTGCATTCTTTCGCAAATGTAGCTGAGTAATTATGCCATCGGCATCGATGAGCCACTGTCAATATGTGACACATTGAAATCGCGTTTGAATTTGCGCTTGTTTTTGCTTTCACTTTCACTTTGCGCTAACTGTGTGTGTGAGAGCGACAGCACTAATTGGTAAGTCACAGATTAATTGCACACCACTTCCTCTGACATCGTCTTATCAATCGTTAGCTTACTATCAAACATGACAAGTGAAATCTCCTGCAGCAAGCTTAAACGTGATAGAGGCTGATTACGCAGAGAATTGCTGATCGTTATGTAAATATGCATGTAAGAGCAGATGGATTTAAGCAGGTATTTTAGTTCTGCAGAGCCAAACAAGAGAGGTCAGGGTGAAGAAGGGCAGCCAAAGAAAAGCCAACCACAAAACGGAAAAGTTATGACAAATCAGACTATGAGGGAAAAAGAAAGCGCAGCTTTATGGTTTCATGGACTAAAGAATTTATGTGGCTGGAATACGACGAGCTAAATAACCTCATGTTCTGCCGGGTGTGTTGTGAGTTTCCCTCGATTTCTGAGTCGACAAGCGCCTTTGTTACTGGGACCAGTCATTTTAAGAAAGACCCCATCAGAACCCATGACAAATGCAAGAAATGCATTATTGCCCAGTCTGCAATATCTTTCCCAGAACAAACACCAATTGCAAAAAGCATACTAAAAATAAACCAAGCATAACAAGAAGTCCTGAAAAATCTGTTTAGAACAGCCTACTATGTTGCAAAGAGTGAACTACCACTGACAAAATTTAGCAGTCTTTGCAAACTTCAAAAAGCAAATGGCCTAGATCTTGGTTGCACTTGCCTCTTACCTGTGATTTCAGTGGAAATGTCAAAATAAGGATCTGACACAGACTGATTCCTGTTGTACAGTTCTTACAAGTTCATAGAAATTTGTTCAATTAGAACCAAATATTTGAGTTGATGATTGAAATTGTTGTTGTAATTTGTGTTTTAAATATTTTTAGATTGATGTTTTGTTTCCTTTACAGTATTATACTTTAATGTATAATATTGTAAAGGAAACAAAACATCAATCAAAAATCCTCTTTTTTTTTTTTTATTCGGGCTACTTAAATTTATTACCAAAAACTGAAGAGTGCCTCCCGAAGAACTACCAGGGATTTTGAAATTTTGCGAGCCCTGCTTTGGGTGACATGAATGAGTTGAAGGAAGTTATGAACTGTTTCTCAGAGACAAATAAACACCCAGCTCCTGTTTTGTGTAGCTGACAGCTGGTAACTGTGCAGGGGCGGATCTAGCAAAAGCTTTTGCCAGGGGCCAGGTAGGGCATTAACAGGAAAGGGGACACAAAGATATACTTTTCTTTCTTACTCTCGTATAAAATATTTAGCTTTTATTAAATAGTTATCTGCATCTTACAACCAAAGTTTGTATAATAATACACAAGTTTGGCTGTAGACCATTGTTAATCATTTACTGTGTAAAATAACAAAAACAAAAGTAAATGCAAAAGTGCATAAATATTTATTTTACTTGTTTGATGTGTGTGGCGGGCGTGGTCTGCAGTGCCGCTGCAGGGGAGGTGGACCCACAGGCGTAAAGTCTGTGCTCTTTCGGCTGTTTTTGGGTGTATGTCGGGCTGTCAGTTGAAAAGCTACAGCCGGCTGTGTGGGTACACCAAGCATGTGTGAAAAGTGGTCCATAACGTAATGCTTCAAAGAGTGTTCATGCAAACATTGTCGGGTCTGCCGTGGTACAATGGGACTTCTGCTCATGAACCTGTGTGCACAGCATCTGCAAATCGGGGCTGTGCAAAGTCACTTCATCTTTACCCAAAACTGTAAGCTGTCATCTGTGAGGCGCGAGCGGTGTTTGTTTTACCATAGTTCACGGTGGAGAATGGCTGCTCTTCTGAGTTTTGCTCTCTGTAGCCGTATGAATGTCAAACTACACTGATTCGCAGCGGCATAGGCACACATAAAATTTCTTCTGAAATTTTCGCTTTCTAGTTGTGTGGATGCTTTATGCATCCACACTATTGAGTTCCTGTTTCTCTTTATTCTTTATTATTATACTTTATTATTATTATTCTAGTTGCAACTTTTTGTACTTTTTTGGCACTTATCTACTTCCACAATTTTCAACCGATTTTTACCGTTCAAATTTTAAACTATTCTGCTATTTCTGCTAATGTGCGCTATGACTTTTGGTATTTTTGGTATTATACTTTTTTTTTTTAATATTACGTTTTTTTCCTTTAATTTGTCCCATTGAAATGAATGGGAAACTTCCACAATTCTGCTAAATCTTGCTTGTTTTTGAAACTTATCTACTTTGTCATACTTTCACCTAGAACAACCATTCAAATTTTAAAATGTTCACAAATTATTGGGCTATTCATGAATGATTCAGCTTTTTCATATCTGTTACCGTTTTCATCTTATCCCTCTTTAAGGTTTGAGTTTCTTTTTTTTGATTTTTCACAAAATACATGCGTTGTTATGGTTGCTATGCACTTGGCTTCCAGTGTGCCACTGTAAGTTTCGCAGTCTTCTCTTCATGTCCGAACAACTTCTTGCTACTTGCTCAATTTTCACTTAACTTCCACAAATTATACATCAAAACGTAGGTATTTTTGCTGGCTTTCAGAAAATGTCACTATCATTGTTGTGGGATTTATAGAATTTTGGCAAATCTCCTCAGACCAACACAAAGTCAGAAAACTCTCCATAGAAAGTCAATGGAGAGTTTGTTAAAAATCACCGCTGGATTTCTCTAATGAGAGGCATTTTCGAATCGTCATATCTCCTTAACGAAGCGAAGTTAAGACATGAGGCTTGTGCCAATATATCTTCAGACACTCCTGACGCTCACAATTCAAAATTTTTTCTCATCTATTACCATTTGGCCATGAATTGGGTTTGTTTGAGGGTAGGAAATTTGTCCCTCGCTCAGATTTCTTCAGATTTCAAACTCTGGAAATGAGGCACTTTTTTCTCTCGTCATATCTTTTTGATGGATTTCCACAGAGACCTGAAAATTTCCATGATTGTTCACCAAAGCCTGCTGTCTCTTACGGTGAAAGAATTATATCAATACTCCAAATAGATTTAGAGTTAGAAAGCGTTGTTTGAGGGCAAGCCAAGGCAGTTTTCGCTACCTATACTCAGTTATGGTGCATTAGAAGTCAAATATCTTCAATAATTCATATTTTAATGATAAAGTGTCAACACTTTAAGATTCCCCATCTCTTCTGAACAAAACAGTGTAAGAATGACCGTTCTAGCCCCTACGGTTAGGAAATTATGGTCATTTGTTTGAGGGGAGTCGTCATTATGAAAATAGACTGCAAAAGTCCTGTGTCTCTCTGTGCTGCGTGCACCTGTTTTGGCGGGAAAAAGTGCACAGGCTCTCTGATTGGTGGATTCAAATTCAGCAGCTCCCAGGCTGCTTGACTGAGCTAGAAACTTACTTCTCTCTCCTGTGTGTGTGTGTGTGTGTGTGTGTGTGTGTGTGTGTGTGTGTGTGTGTGTGTGTGTGTGTGTGTGTGTGTGTGTGTGTGTGTGTGTGTGTGTGTGTGTGTGTGTGTGTGTGTGAGAGAGAGAGAGAGAGAGAGAGAGAGAGAGAGAGAAAGCCTTTTATGGGATGATCTCATTGTAAGATTCAAATTCAATATATTTAGACTGGTTGACTGAATTGGATCTTGTGTGTGTGTGTGTGTGTGTGTGTGTGTGTGTGTGTGTGTGTGTGTGTGTGTGTGAGAGAGAGAGAGAGAGAAAGCCTTTTATGGGATGATCTCATTGTAAGATTTAAATTCAATATATTTAGACTGGTTGACTGAATTGGATCTTGTGTGTGTGTGTGTGTGTGTGTGTGTGTGTGTGTGTGTGTGTGTGTGTGTGTGTGTGTGAGAGAGAGAGAGAGAGAAAAGCCTTTTTATGGGATGATCTCATTGTAAGATTTAAATTCAATATATTTAGACTGGTTGACTGAATTGGATCTTGTGTGTGTGTGTGTGTGTGTGTGTGTGTGTGTGTGTGTGTGTGTGTGTGTGTGTGTGTGTGTGTGAGAGAGAGAGAGAGAGAAAGCCTTTTATGGGATGATCTCATTGTAAGATTCAAATTCAATATATTTAGACTGGTTGACTGAATTGGATCTTGTGTGTGTGTGTGTGTGTGTGTGTGTGTGTGTGTGATTTAAATTCAATATAGTTAGACTGGTTGACTGAATTTGATCCTGTGTGTGTCTGTCTGTGCATGTGTGTTACCATATGTGTACATATTTGTGGTTGTATGACTGTTATACTTTTTTTTTGCTGGTTTTTTTTTTCATTTAACAATTACATTTGAGGGACCCTTAGCATGTTCAGGATTTTTTCAGCTGTCCATTTTGCTTTTCCAGTTTTTCTATTTAAGTTATTACTAGTGTGCTAAGTCATAGCATTTCTGCTGCTTTTCAGTATTTATTTTTATTTCAGTAATCATACTATTTCTGCCATTTTATAGGATTTGTACTTAATATAGTATTTCTGCTTAATTATAGTATTTCTGCCATTTTATAAGATTTGTGCTAAATATAGTTTTCTTCTAAAAAAAATAGTATTTCTGCCAAATATAGTATTTTTGATTAATTATAGTTTTTCTACCAAATCATAGTACAGTTTTACTGCTTTTTATATGGCTTCTAAGACAACCAATCATATCTGAGGCCTTGTACATTCAAATTTGCATATTGGGGCATTCATGGCTTCCCAGCCAGCCAATCATATCTGAGTCCTGGCACATTCAAATTTGCATATTGTTGCCTTCATGGCTTCCCAGCCAGCCAATCATATCTGAGTCCTGGCACATTTAAATTTGCATATTGTTGCCTTCATGGCTTCCCAGCCAGCAAATCATATCTGAGTCCTGGCACATTTAAATTTGCATATTGGGACCTTCGTGGCTTCTAAGCCCACCAATCATCTATGTCATATATCTCTAATATTTCATATTTTTATTTTAAATGGTCAGCATTTCAAGATTCCCCTATGTCTTCTGAACAAAACGGTGTAAGAATGACCGTTCTAGCCCCTACGGTTAGGAAATTATGGCCATTTGTTTGAGAGGAATCGTCACTATGAGAAATACACTGCAGAAATCCTGTCTCTCTCTGTGTCTGAGTGTGTAAAAACGGCTGCACCTGTTTTGGCGGGAAAAAGTACACAGCCTCTCTGATTGGTGGATTCAAATTTAGCAGCTCCCAGGCTGCTTGACTGACCTAGAAACTTGCTTGTCTCTCCCTGTGTGTGTGTGTGTGTGTGTGTGTGTGTGTGTGTGTGTGTGTGTGTGTGTGTGAGAGAGAGAGAGAGAGAGAGAGCCTTTTGATGGGAGCATCTTATTATGTGATTTAAATTCAATATATTTAGACTGGTTGACTGAATTTGATCCTGTGTGTCTCTCTCTGTGCATGTGTGTTTCCATATGTGTCCATATTTGTGATTGTGTCACTGTTATACTTTTTTTGCTAATTTTTTTTTTTCAATTAACAATTAGATTTGAGGGACCCTTAGCATGTTCACGATTTTTCCAGCTGTCCATTTTGCTTTTCCAATTTTTCTATAAGTTATTACTGTTGTGCTAAGTCATAGCATTTCTGCTGCTTTTCAGTATTTGTGCTAAATACAGCATTTCTGCTAAATCATACTATTTCTGCTATTTTATGAGATTTGTGCCAAATACAGCATTTCTGCTAAATCATACTATTTCTGCTATTTCATAAGATTTGTACTAAACATAGTGTTTCTGCCAAATATAGTATTTCTGCTTAATTATAGTATTCCTGCCATTTTATAGTATTTGTGCTAAAACATAGTATTTCTACTAAATGTAGTATTTATGCTTAATCATACTATTTGTATATATTTCTGCCAGGTCCCCAGGCAGCTAATCCTCTGTGAGGACTGATACATATAAAATTTACATATCAGGGCCTGCACGGCTTCCCAGCCAGCCAATCATATCTGAGGTCTGCCCTTTCTTCTCTCGTCATATCTCAGCGACAGATGTACAAAGAGCAATGCAAATCACAGTCAAAGTACACCAAAGTCCGCTGATTCACCCAGTACAAGAATTATGCTTCTAGTCCACCTAGTTTTTGAGTTACACGACGTTTTGTAACTCCAAAAAACAGCGTTTTTCGCCTCTCACTGCAATCTAATTCTGACTGCTCATCACCCTGTTTTCCAGGCGCTCGCTCTCTTTCCCAGTGGCGCAGTTGGTAATGACACAGGTCTGCAACCCAAAGGTCGTGGGTTCAATTACAACTTGGGCAACATGTTTTTTTTCCCTACAAATTAATACACTATCACAGACCACTAATTCATATTCATCATTTATTACAATTCTGCAAACTTTTATGATTTTAGCAGCTTTTCTAATATGGACCTCAGATTCTTTTTAACACTCCATGGCACAAATACTGTTCCCTTTAGGCTCTGTGTATGTGTGTGTGTATCAATATTTCTCCCATTTAAAGTATTACTCCTCCATAATTGTATTTCTGTTAAATCAAAGTACTTTTACTACATCTTAGTACTTCTGCTCAATCATAGTATTTCTGCTAAATCATAGTATTTTGCCAAATTATGGTTTTGTGCCAAATCATAACATTTGTTTTATGTTATAGTATTACTACTAAGTGGAGGAATTTCTGTCATGTTACAGTATATGTGCTGATTACAGTATTTCTGCTAAATCATAGTATTTCTACTATATTATATTTTTCTTTCTAAATATAGCATTTCTGCTATATAATTGTATTACTGCTATGTTATAATATTTGTGCTAAACCAGAGTATTTCTGCTGAAACATAGTATTTCTGCCAAATGATAGTATTTCTGTCAAATTACAGTATTTGTGCTAAAACATAGTATTCTTTTTAAAAAATTTCAATATTAATAGTAAATTACAGTGTCTCTGGTAAATCGCAGCATTTCTGCGATTTACCATTTCACTAAGGATTCCCCATCTCTTCCGAACAAAACGGTCTAAGAATGTTGTAGCCCCTATGGTTATGAAATTATGGCTGGAGGGCGTGTATCTCTCTCTCTCTGTTACTGTGTGTGTGTGTGTGTGTGTGTGTGTGTGTGTGTGTGTGTGTGTGTGTGTGTAAAGCCACCCCTGCACTAATTACTGATAGTTCAGAACAAGTCTTTGTGTATTAACAGGTTTCCACTCTATGAAACCGATTTTCTTACAAATATGATTTTACATTAACATGTGGTTTCAGAAAGTGTAACTGTTAAAGCTATAGTTTAGATGGTTGTCTTTAAAACTTTCACTGAAGAGTCTTGTTGGAGACAGCCACAGCTTTACCTCACTGTAGTTGTCCACGCTGTAGCTTTACCGCACTGTGGGTGAACAAGTGGGTGCAAGTCCATTTAGGTCAGAATTTGATATTTGATATTACCTTTATTAGTCCCACAAGGGGAATTTATATGATTACAACCATTATGTTTTAGAAAAAAAGAAATAAATGTGCAATGAACATTTCAGGGTCACTGTTAAAAAGTCTCATGGCAGTGGGGTTAAGGGACCTCCTGAACCTCTTGAGTCCTGTAGAGCAGTGAGATGAGCCTCTGCAGCTCCTACTGTCCTGAAGACTGTTCTTATTAGTGCAGTCAGTTACATAAATCTATCATAATACAGTACATTTTAACATAATGACCTTATGTTTATTTATGTCTTTTAACCATTATTTCAAATTCAAAGAATCCTGTTTGAAACATTTATTAAACTTATAGATTTTAATTTCTGCTAGTTGATTTTTGTAGCAAAAAATCTAGTATAATAATATTTAAATTTACATATATTTTCACGTTTTCAATGCCAATTTTGTGTAATGGCAAAGTTTTCCACTACCCGTGAATGCCTCTTTTTTTCGTCTCTGGCTGACTCCTGAATCTCCGCCCACTCTCTGCTCGATCCCTGCTGGTAAGCCTGCTTCTCTGTGTCTCTTCTCTGAAATAAAATGTCTATAAGCTGTTTGAGTGATTTACCGAGTTGTTGTTAGTGACTTATAAAGCCAGTCGAAGTATAAGTCATGTTAAAAGTAACACAATGGCTGCTTTTTAGTGAAACGTTGTAATTTTAGTATTTAAAAGGAGTGTTTGGTATGCTAGCCCTGACAACTTAAGCGCTAACGCTTAGCCTAGCTCCTATAGGCCTAGTGTGAAATTAATATGGTTCATTTAATTGTTTAATACAGTTATTGTGTTGTATTTGGTTCATTCGGTGTGTTAGTGTTTCTGAGTCTCTTAGGGAAGCTCAAGTTAGTTCTCCTCTTCACAAATCAGTCAGTTAAAACGGCCTCATTCTTTAGGTTATAAGGTAATGAGCCGCCATTTTAGAACCACTGATTAACTGCTGAAGCAGCAGGGTCGGCAACTTCAAAGGAGCCATTTTACCGCCTCTGACTGAAGGCCGGGAGAAAAAGAGTCACGTGCCTGTGCGGGTGTGTCTGTGTTGTGGGTTAATTAACAGAAGGGAGAGAGAGAGTGAGGATAAAACACATAATATAACAATAATAACATTTCTTAACAAGAAGAAGTTTTTTTTAAATTAATCAATTTTAGTTTTTTAGTTAAATTTTAAGAACTGTTTAACAAACACTTGTTTGTGCAGGTTGTTTTTTAAAATAAAACCTACACCTGCAGCTCTGTTTAACTTTTCACTTTGTGAAAAATTAATGAAATCTAAAAAAAAGGCCACCTTCAAATAAATAAAATGCAGCAGTGCACCATTAATATTATAAATATGATATGTATATATTTAAAACAACAGCATATTAAATGATACTGTGTGCAGATAATATTTTTAGGAAGCAGAATTTGAATGCAGACCAACTCAAATGTTGAAGCCTACAAAAATATCATCCAAGCTTTCATTTATGATTGCTCATGCTTTGAAATTGTGATGTCAGAATTTGATAAAGTGTGCGGTGCTAGGTGTAGCAAATCATTGCTTATTCAATCTACTGTGTTATCTAACAGCACCAAACTAATAGAGCTATCACATAACTGAGAAACTTGTGTGGCTTATTACAAATGGATGAAACCACATTTTACCTTAATGAAGACAGTAATCTTTAATAAGGTGTAGAAAAAAGAGGTGAGTTGTTTGTTGCTGTGGTAAACAAAGAAGTGTACTGAATCTTTTGGATTACACAGATTGATGTAGTATTGACTGTGATGCTGATCTGAGTTGTCTCATTCTGTGTTTTTGTGCTTTGTCTTTTGTTACACAGAGTGAACGAGATCTTTGGTTTTGCCTTTGCTGGTAAGTAAACAGTGATTTTAACTGAAGCAGTATAAACCTGGCATTGTGTAGCACATTTGTCGAATTACATACAGTAGTTTGACTTTTGTGATATGTTTCCATTTACTGATTGGCAAAAACACAGGATTTGTGACCTGTAGCAGCAAAGCCCCCACACAGGGCCTCTAACTGTCCCTGAAAATGTCCCAGAAGTTTAATACCCCATTTACAGTGGCTTGCAAAAGTATTCGGCCCCCTTGAACTTTCCCACATTTTGTCACATACAGCCACAAACATGAATCAATTTTATTGGAATTCCACATGAAAGACCAATACAAAGTGGTGTACACGTGAGAAGTGGAACGAAAATCATACATGATTCCAAACATTTTTTACAAATAAATAACTGCAAAGTGGGGTGTGCATAATCATTCAGCCCCCTGAGTCAATACTTTGTAGAACCACCTTTTGCTGCAATTACAGCTGCCAGTCTTTTAGGGTCTGTCTCTACCAGCTTTGCACATCTAGAGACTGAAATCCTTGCCCATTCTTCTTTGCAAAACAGCTCCAGCTCAGTCAGATTAGATGGACAGTGTTTGTGAACAGCAGTTTTCAGATCTTGCCACAGATTCTCGATTGGATTTAGATCTGGACTTTGACTGGGCCATTCTAACACATGGATATGTTTTGTTTTAAACCATTCCATTGTTGCCCTGGCTTTATGTTTAGGGTCGTTGTCCTGCTGGAAGGTGAACCTCCGCCCCAGTCTCAAGTCTTTTGCAGACTCCAAGAGGTTTTCTTTCAAGATTGCCCTGTATTTGGCTCCATCCATCTTCCCATCAACTCTGACCAGCTTCCCTGTCCCTGCTGAAGAGAAGCACCCCAGAGCATGATGCTGCCACCACCATATTTGACAGTGGGGATAGTGTGTTCAGAGTGATGTGCAGTGTTAGTTTTCCGCCACACATAGCGTTTTGCATTTTGGCCAAAAGTTCCGTTTGGTCTCATCTGACCAGAGCACCTTCTTCCACATGTTTGCTGTGTCCCCCACATGGCTTGTGGCAAACTGCAAACGGGACTTCTTATGGTTTTCTGTTAACAATGGCTTTCTTCTTGCCACTCTTCCATAAAGGCCACCTTTGTGCAGTGCACGACTAATAGTTGTCCTATGGACAGATTCCCCCACCTGAGCTGTAGATCTCTGCAGCTCGTCCAGAGTCACCATGGGCCTCTTGGCTGCATTTCTGATCAGCGCTCTCCTTGTTCGGCCTGTGAGTTTAGGTGGACGGCCTTGTCTTGGTAGGTTTACAGTTGTGCCATACTCCTTCCATTTCTGAATGATCGCTTGAACAGTGCTCCGTGGGATGTTCAAGGCTTGGGAAATCTTTTTGTAGCCTAAGCCTGCTTTAAATTTTTCAATAACTTTATCCCTGACCTGTCTGGTGTCTAAATCCAATCGAGAATCTGTGGCAAGATCTGAAAACTGCTGTTCACAAACGCTGTCCATCTAATCTGACTGAGCTGGAGCTGTTTTGCAAAGAAGAATGGGCAAGAATTTCAGTCTCTAGATGTGCAAAGCTGGTAGAGACATACCCTAAAAGACTGGCAGCTGTAATTGCAGCAAAAGGTGGTTCTACAAATTATTGACTCAGGGGGCTGAATAATTACGCACACCCCACTTTGCAGTTATTTATTTGTAAAAAATGTTTGGAATCATGTATGATTTTCGTTCCACTTCTCACGTGTACACCACTTTGTATTGGTCTTTCACGTGGAATTCCAATAAAATTGATTCATGTTTGTGGCTGTAATGTGACAAAATGTGGGAAAGTTCAAGGGGGCCGAATACTTTTGCAAGCCACTGTATGTATGATTTAAATTTTTTATGGCTTATTGAATCCAAACATAGTTAAATGTCAGATGTCTTTATCCAGGTGTTCATTTTCTCCTTATGTTTGTGGGTTTAAGTAGCAGACAAAACAATGAAAATGTTTTAGGGGAGTCAGTATAAGTGGTTGCTCAAACACTTAAGAGCTGCACAGGTATTGATTTATATTGCCTCTCAAATTCTGCTGATGTATTACATTAAAGTCAGAACACTGTAGAAGTGTTTTGCCTGACTCGGTATAAGTAATACCTTTAACAGTTAAGCAATAATAAAAACGAAGAGAACCAGAGGTGTGAGTGGAAATTGTTAGGTACATTACAGCCAGTGTGTCGAATGAGTTTATTACTTATTTAGTGAATATAATGTGTTTTAAAATTAAATAGAAATGTTGTCAAAAAGGGACATTGCAAAATACATAAATATTCCTAGCAACCGGTACAATGAAAGGAATTTTTAGTGTAATATTTTAAGACATTTAATTTTAATCACAAAGCATTCTGCACCTCTGTTATTGTAACATGTCAATATTTACATGCATTTTAGGATTTGCATATTCATATCAGACTAACCAAAACATGAGGTTTTCTGTTGCTTCTGATTTCAAGAATTACTTTATATTTAATGTTTTTAACCTAAAAGGACATTAAAAGTTTTGGTTTTTCACACTTTATTAGCACTGACCTGTCGTAGAAAATGTTGGAGCCACAAGGCTTCTGTGTAGGAAATATTTGGTGTATCCTGCACTTGTGCCAACAAATATTGGTGCCTGTTCTTTGCATTTCTGTAGTAATAATGCTTTTATTACACATGCTATAGCCATGTGAGACCCTGCAGTTCAATTATCTCCTCTTTAGACTAAAGTAAACTTAAAAAACCTTAAAGTAATTGAGGGTTTTACTAGTTAATTTGTGTCACAGTAAATTGGATTGTGTGTGAAGAGGCTCAACAGTCTGAATCATCAAACAGTGATCTGATGAATTGTTTCCTTTCTCTAGACTGCTGATCTGATCGTCTCAAGTCTGGTAAGTAAAGGTTTTTCTGAGGTGCAGTGCTGGGAAATGTTTCTCATCATAGGAGATTCAGTGTAGTGCTGTGAGTCAGCACAGCTATTGATGGTAAATGGCCTGTATTTATATAGCGCTTTACTAATCCCTAAAGACCCCAAAGCGCTTTACATATCCAGTCATCCACCCATTCACACACACATTCACATCACTGGTGATGATAGCGCACTGACAGAGGCGAGGCTGCCGGACACTGGCGCCACCGGGCCCTCTGACCACCACCAGTAGGCAACGGATGAAGTGTCTTGCCCAAGGACACAACAACCGAGACTGTCCAAGCCGGGGCTCGAACCGGCAACCTTCCGATTACAAGGCAAACTCCCAACTCTTGAGCCACGACCGCCCCGATTGATGATCATCAAAAGTCATCAAATCCTAGAAAAGTCTGTGTAAACATTTCCAGACCTACAGAGGTCCGTAGGTTATTGTAGCAGTGCATCTTTTTTCACATTAGAGCAGCTCATGAACAGCAGTTTAGGTACAATTAAGTCTTCAAGTAGGGCCTTGTGGATTTCAAAAGCTTCTTTCCCTTCAATAATTAAGTCACTGTCTGAAAACTGCTCTTTGAATTAGTCTTTTAATTAAAAATTTTGTTGATGACTGAAAAAATCTACATACAGCACTTATTTCTGTATTTTATGATTAAATGATTTACAAAGAAATTATCATCATACTACATTTTTAATTAGGCCTTTAAATCGGCCATTATAAGTACGTCCTAGATTTAGTGGAGTGCTTATGGCTGTGTATTAAACATACCCCAAATGTGATTGAAATATGTAGAAACTGCTTTGTAGGAACCATCCATCTCCAAATTTCTCATTTTGCCAAAAGTCATACTAAGTAAAGTATTGTTTACTTTTATGTTAACGGATCTCAAATCCCTGTTTCTGTGTGCCCAGATATTATGATGTACTGTTGTCCCAGGTAAGTACACACAGAAACAGGGATTTGAGAACTTTGAAAACTTTGGGGATCAAGGAACATGTGATGTGGCATGAATTTTAAATAGGTGGCCTGAAACTGTCTGCTCTAACCTCAGTGTGTTGGTTTTGTTGGACCATATGATATTTACAGTAAGTTATTGTAGCAGCACATCTTGGTGTAAGTTTATAGACTCTGTTTGTTTTTATTGTGTTAATAGAATTTGAATTCAGGCCACCTCAAATGTTAAAGCCTACAAACATTCCATACAAGCTATCATTTGTGATTGTTGCCTACTTTTAAATTGTGACATCACCATTTGATAAAGTGTGCAGTGCTAGGTGTTGCAAATCATTGGTTACGATATCTACTCTCTTAAGTAATCGAACCTAAATTTTGGAGCATTACATGACTAAGAAACTTGTGTGGTTTATTGCATAAAACTACATATTACCTTTATGAAGATGATAATCTTTATTACGGTGCGGGAAAAGAAAACGGAGGGGAGTTGTTGTTTGTATTCCAGCTGTGTTTAACAAAGAAGTTTCCAGAATCTTTTTGACTACAGAGAGTGATGCAGTATTGACTCTAATGCTGATTGGAGTTGTCTGATCCTGTATTTTTGTTCTTTGTCTTTTGTTACACAGAGTGAACAGATCTTTGGTTTTGCCTTTGCTGGTAAGTAGACAGTAATGGCAATGTTTAGTAATTTACTTACAGTAGTTTGGCTATTTGTGTCATCTTGCCATTCACTCATGGGCAAAAACAAATAGTCAGGATTTAGAATCTGTAGGAGCAAAGCCCCCACACAGGACCACTGACTGCCCCTGAAAATGTCAATGAAGTTTAATAGCCCATTAATGTCTGATTTTAATTTTTGATGGCTTATCAAGTCCAAACATAGTTAAATGTCAGAGATATCTTCATGCAGTTGTTCGATTTCTCCTTATGTTTGTGGATTTAAGTATCAAGCAAAATTATGAAAGTGCTTTAGGTGAGTATAGGTGGTACCTTAAACACTTAAGAGCACCACAGCTATCGATTTTTATTGTCTCTTTCATTCAACTTATGAATTAGCATGAAGTCGAAACGCTAGAAGTATTTTGCCTGAGTGACTGTAGGTGATAGCTTAAACACTTAAGCAATAATAAAATGTAAGAGAAGTACAGTTGTGAGTAGGTATATTAAAGACAATGTTTTAAAATTAAATATAAATGTTGCCAAAAAGGGATATACTGCATAACACATAAATATTGTTAGCAACAAGTACAATGGAATGACTTTTTAGTGTAATATTTTTAAGAAATTTTCATTAAAAAAAATGGTGTGCCACTGTTGCTGTTGTGGTTTTCTGTTGCTTCTGATTTAAATAATTAGTTTGTATTCAACATTTTTAATCTGAAATGAGATTAAAAGTTGTCGTTCTTCACATGTTATTAGAACTGACTTGTGATAGAAAATGTTGGAGTCACAAAGCTTCTGTGTACGAAATATTTGGTATATCCTGCATTTGTGCCAACAAATATTGGTGCCTATTCTTTGCAATTCTGTAGTTTGAATGTTTTTATTAAACATGTTAAAGCCATCTGAGACTCTGCAATTAAATTGTGCCCTCTTTAGACTACAGTGAGTTCATAAAGGCTTGAAGAAATTGAGGATTTGACTAGTTATTTAATGTCACAGTAAATTGGATTGTGTGTGAAGAGGCTCAACAGTCTGAATCATTAAACAGTGATCTGATGTTTTGTTTCCTTTGTCTAGACTGTTGATCTGATTGTCTCAAGTCTGGTAAGTATAGGTTTTGTCTAAGGTACAGTGCTGGGAAAAGTCTTTCTTCCTTGCAGATTTATTTTGTTTATGCTTTTTTGTCACATGTTTCAAATCTTCTAACAAGGATGACCTGGATAAATACAAATACAAGCAGTTTTAAAGTGATGATTTCATGTATGAAGCAGAGAAAACCAAACCACAGCTATCTGTTCTCTAATACCCAGCTGTGAAAGCCCTGATAGCAACAACTACCATCAAGCATTTATAGTAGCTAGTAATGACTGATTTTTGGTCCACTTTAATTTCTGAGTTGCCTTAATTAAGGTCAAAAATAGTGTTTTGAAATCATTTCAAGGATCTCAATTTCATTAAAGTCGAGATTCTGTTTAGTCACTTGGACTTGCTTGTGTGCTTCAGATCAATTTCCTGTTGCAAATCCCAAGTGTGATTAAACTCAGGACCTGATGAGTTGATGTAGGTCCTGAAGTAGTAAAGGAACTCTGGACCATCACAGTAACGGCACCATGTTCGACTTTAATGCTGGTGTTTTTCTGAAATATTTCTCTCACTTTAGAAGATTCAGTTCAGTACAGTGAGTCTGCACAGCTCTTGCTGATCATCAAGATGTTTTTAGGCAAATGTGAGAAAGGTTTTGTGTTCTTTTTGGCCAGTCAATAAATTATTTTGAGTTTAATGGATATAAAGTGTTTAAAGCAGGAGGCCTGAACCTCAGTGTGCGGGTTTATTTGGACCATATAATATTTACAGTAAGTTACTGTAGAAGCACGTCTTGGTTTGACTTTATAGACTTAGTTTATTGTTTTAATAGAACGCAAAAATGTCCTTATAACAGTTCCACCGTCATTTGTTAAACATTGTCATTCTGTTCAGTACAATGATTTACTGAAGAACTCTTTAGTATTTAAAGCCCTACATGTACTGTATTTTTGAAATTATAAGGCATAAAGTCTGTTTTTAAGGCAGATTAAGCCAAACAAAACAGTCAGATAAGTCAAACTTTATTCAAGTCATTCACAAACAACTCTCAACACTGTTCAGTTGTAACACATAAAATACAGAACAATACACTCATTTTTCAGTTCATTCCTCATCCACAAATCCATCAAACTCTTCATGGGTTGATCAGTTTGAAATCTGCTTCATAAGCATGTCTCTTAGCACGTGCCAGGTCCTTGTACACACACCATAATGTTATGTTGAAGCACCGTACGAATTACTCTCCGAGGGTCCTGACTATGGTAGCCATAATGCTCTGACAATACATCAAGCAGCGCTGCTTTGTAGCTTACCAAAGTCTTACTAAAATATTTGACAGAATTTTGAGCGCTGTGTACCACAGAAATCCAGTTTGAGGTCAGTAAGCATAACCAGAATCGATACACTAGGCACATTGTATATTTTTGAGAAAATGACAGGATTTTAGGTGTGCCATATAGTCTGAAGAATATGGTAAATCCAAGCATATTGGAAATACGACTAATTCCAGGCCTTTTGTGTCTTACAGGTGACCTGTTGCAGAAGATCCTCTCTCTCTATCATTATAAGCAATTCTGTCTATCCTATCACTCTCCTGACTCTATCTAATTTGACAGCCATTCTATCTTGTATCCCTCTATCTCTACTGCTCTATCTAATTTGACAGCCATTCTATCTTGTATCCCTCTATCTCTACTGCTCTATCTAATTTGACAGCCATTCTATCTTGTATCCCTCTATCTCTACTGCTCTATCTAATTTGACAGCCATTCTATCTTGTATCCCTCTATCTCTACTGCTCTATCTAATTTGACAGCCATTCTATCTTGTATCCCTCTATCCCAAGCGCTCTATCTAATTTCAGAATCCAAGTTTTCAGAAATCCAAGTTTTCAGAATCCAAGTTGTCAGAAATCCAAGTACCAGTACTTGATCTATCTGTTAAAGAATTCTGAGAGATCTCTGCTCTCACTGCTCCTTCTTTCCTGTCATTAAACTCTCTCACATTCAGTCAATTTGCTGGAAATTACAATTAGAAAGTTGAATATACAGTAGTAGAATTGCAGTACAGTAGAACTTATAGTAGAAACTACTTTTACAGCCCTACATTTGTAGTTTTAACTTGGCATTACACTTTTGAATAAACACTGATAGTTTGGCTTACTGGTGCAATTACTTTGATACATTGTATAAAATATACACCTTTTATAAGGTGTATTTGTAATAAGATAATCTGACTATTCTGTAATATATTCAGAGTGCTATATTCACATAAATATTAAATTTGATTCATATACATTTTTCAAGTCTGTTTCATTGGCTATAACATTTGACTACAAGTTTATACTATTATTATTTAAGGACAAACCGTTTTTTGTCACTCAGTGTAAGTGTTCAGTTACAGTTGTCATCTAGAGGCTGCCCTGAGAACCCAGACTTCCTGTTTCCTGACTGCTGCAGAACATCCAGCTGAAGAATCCCCATCACCTGTCATCTGATCACCACACCATCACAGCTCCTTATATTTGCTTTAAATTTTAAATATCTTAAAGATATTTAAAGTCTACTTAAAAGCTAAGAGTTTTATTATAGCCTGTTGATTGATTGTTGAGATTTATTCTGCATATTACATTACAGAAGTATAGACCTATTTGTTATCCAGTCTGGTTAAAAAAAAATATAAGAAGTAATAATATATAGTTTTTGAAAAAGTTACAATAAAACAGACCAAAGTGTTTTCAAAGAACTCTAAATAACTTTTATATTGAGTTTGTATTCAAGTCAGCCTTTTACATCAATTCTGATAAATCTCTGATTTAATAGTTATTAAAGTCATTAGTTTTTCAGTGTTTACAGGTTGACTTGTGTTTACATTTGTGTATAAATACATATAAGGTCCAGTTTGTACTTCAACAAAATGCCAAGAAAAAGTCAAAGGTCGCAGTCCCAGAAGCTTAGATGGCAAAAGCAGAAAGAACAGGTAAATGTTTCTCAGAGCAGTGAGCAGGTAAAGGTGTCTGTTACAACTATTCCCAGTCCAGAAGTGCAGAACAGCATTCAGACATCCCCAGTGTACTATGCAGATGTGGTAAAGAGAGGTGTTCGCTCAGCATGTGTGCCAGATGCCGAAGTACAGCAGGTAACTGTGCAAATGCAGCATGATGGAGAAGCTCCAGGACCGTCTCATGTACAGGTTACAAACAGTGAAAATCATCAACAGATAAATGTTTCTCAGAGCAGTGAGCAGGTAAAGGTGTCTGTTACAACTACTCCCAGTCCAGAAGTACAGAACAGTGCTCAGACAGCTGCAGTGTCTTATGCAGATGTGGTAAAGAGAGGTGTTCCCTCAGCATGTGTGCCAGATGCTAAAGTACAGCAGGTAATCCAGACTGAACCCAAGGTAACTGTGCAAACGCAGCATGATGGAGAAACTCCAGGACCATCTCATGTACAGGTTACAAACAGTGAAACTCGTCCACGAGTGAATAGCATCTGTGCATCCCGAAGCCAGGCCTCTACTAAGTATGGAAAGTACCGGAATCAGCAATGCATGGCTAACAGTTTGGTTTTCCTGTCATTCTTACACGAGGATGAATTCATTACCAGAGCAGATCTTAACCGTGTGTTGGACAAAGGCCATGCCGTGTATTCAGATGCCAGAAAGAGGTTTGTGAACAGCGTGTTTCTAGCCTGTGATGAGCTTCCCACAGTGGTCACCAGCCGCAGACACGAGTATCAAGTGGACATGTCTCAGTTTGCTCGTTACGGCACATTTGATGGTACAAATCATTTTCCGAGCCTTGAACAGGGACTACAGTGTTTGACTTCAGACGTTCGCTACGCTTTGCTAGTCATGGGAGGAACAGTCATCGCAGTTTGCAGGCTGACTTCAGGTGAATACGCATATTTTGACCCTCACCCACGTAAGTCTACTGGAATGCCATTGTCGCTAGCTGTAAGTGGTGGAACTGCAGTTATGTTAAAATTCACACGTCTTAACGACATGATTGACAGGATCAAACGCTTGTACCGAATGTTTAGCATCGCGCCAACCTGCACTTATGAGCTACAGCCTGTCGAGTTTCACAGTGAAAACGCAGCTGACCAAAGAGATGCTGATGAAAACAGACAAACAGCTACAACTGTTCCAGCACCAGCTTTAAATGAACCTGAATTTGAAACCCCAAAATCCAGTAAGCAGCCACAGAAAACTGTGACCGACACTTTAGCCACTGAAGTGATGTCATCCAGAGTGGATTATTCAAATGAGCCAGCTGCTGAGCTGAACAATTGTCCTTCTGATTATTTAGAAATAGAAACCTCTGCATCTTCTGTAAGAGACACTCAGGTAACAAAAGAATCTGTTCCTCAGAATGATTTAAACACTGCCTCCTGTTTAACTAAGACAACAGAGGAACTCTCACATAAACTGTTGAAGCGTAATAAACAGCAAAGGAGAAAGATTAGGAGACGACTATTGGTCCAAGAAAAACTACCACAGAGAAAGGAAAATGAGAAAAAGAAAGAAAGACAGACATACACTTTTGATGAAAGCTTTAAGACAAAGAAAAAAGATTCTAGTAGAAAGTCTCATGATTCTGATCACAGTAAGAAAAAGAGTGTGTACAAAAATAATCTGTATAAACTCAATGCTACTATAGAGAGAAACAGAGAGAACATTTTAGAAAAATCTATAGAGATAGTGCTAAAATTAGAGAGAAAAAGAGAAGAACGTGTCATAAGGATGTATAAAGAAGATTCCTTATTCCGAGAAAAGCAGAAGGAACGTATAACAAGAACATATAGAGAATCTCCCATTTTCCGAGAAAAGCAGAAGGAACGTATAACAAGAACATATAGAGAATCTCCCATTTTCGAGAAAAGCAGAAGGAAGAACATATAGAGAATCTCCCATTTTCCGAGAAAAGCAGAAGGAACGATGAGAAAAACATATAAAGAATCTTATAGACAATCTCCTATATTCAAAGAAAAGCAGAAGGAACGAATAAGAAGAACATACAGAGAATCTCCCATGTTCCGAGAAAAGCAGAAGGAACGTATTAGAAGAACATACAGAGAATCTCCCATGTTCCGAGAAAAGCAGAAGGAACGTATTAGAAGAACATACAGAACTTGTGCTGAATTCAGAAAGAAACATAAAGCTTACATGAGGTCATATGTTTCTAACCTATATAAAGAAAGTGAAGAATTTAGACAGAAAAAACGATGTTACATCACTAAACGTTATGGAGAAGAGAGACAATTTCAGCAGCAACACAAGGACAATATGAGAGAACGAATGAGAGTAAAATATTGGAACGGTTTTTCTTTTAGACAGATGCATAATTTCAGATGTGCAATGAAAATAAAAAGAAAATATCGTCAGATGCATCGACCAGCTGAAAGTTTACAGTATCATCCAGATAACAGTTTAATGAATGAGGCCATATCTTGTTTCAGGTCAAACATTAAATCAGCACCATCTTATGTTTGTACTGTTTGTCTAAAAGCTTCTTTTCCTAATCAGGTGAAAATCTGCAAAAGAAACAATTACTCAAAACACCAAACTGTAGCTCAGCAGTGTCTAACTGGTAAATTTGTTCATGTGTGTGATGAAGCATGTAATGATCACTGCAGCTTTCCTGTTGAGAGAAAAAAGGAGTATATCTGTCACACGTGTCACAGTTCCCTCAAAAGTGGACGCATGCCAAGGCTTGCTGCTGTTAATGGTTTAGAATTGCAGGATATTCCAGCTGAACTGTGTGATCTCAACATTCTGGAGAGACATCTGATTGCCAAATGCATACCATTTGCTAAGATTATTCCACTTCCAAAGGGCAGACAAAGACTCATACGTGGTAATGTGGTGTGTGTACCATCTGAAGTCCAACAAACAGTTGACTGTTTACCGAGGCTCAGAAACCAATCACAGATAATGAGGATCAAGCTGAAAAGACGACTGTGCTACAAAGGCCATCAGCTGTTCCAGACTGTCACCTGGTCTAAACTGATCCAAGCCCTGCGTAAACTGAAACAGATTCATCCGCAGTACACAGATATTGTTATCAGAGATGATGCATTGCTTTGTGATCCAACGTTACCTGATGATGACAGCAGTGATGAAGCCAGCATGGCAAGTGATGATTATGATGAAGCAGATCTAATGGAAATTGACAACTATGAAAAAGATGCCCTTTTGTGTGAAAGTGAGTCTGTAAGTGATCAAGATATTAATATGCAATCCTGTGATGAACAACCAGAGGAACAAAATCCAGAGGAACCAGAAAGTGATTTGAACAATGGAGGTTTTGCTCTAGAAAGTTGCCTGCAGCCTGTTGACATTTCAGAAGAGATTCTCTGTTTCAGTGATAACACATATTGTGTGGCTCCTGCAGAAAGAAACAATCCTGTTAGCTTCTTCAGAACTCCTCATTTGGAAGCCATGGCATTTCCTGTGCAGTTTCCTACTGGTCAGAATACACTGGATGAAAAGAGACGTCTCAAGCTCACACCGAGTGCTTACTTCAAGTCAAGGCTTTTCAACATTGATGCAAGATTTGCTAAAGATACAAATTACCTGTTTTTCTCACAGTTTGTCACTGAAATACACTTGGCTAATTCCAGCATGACAATACAGCTAAGGAAAGGTAAAACTATGACCAGAGATGGACGCAAAATCACATCAGGAATGTTACAAAGTAAGACAGAAGTAGAGAAGCTGGTAAGAAATAAAGATGCAATCAGATTTATGCAGCCACTCAGAGGAACTCCAGCTTACTGGCAGAAAACTACCAGAGATTTATTCAGTATGGTTCGTCAAATAGGAACACCTCAGTTCTTTGTCACATTCTCTGCTGCTGAGATGAGATGGCCTGAAGTGATTCAAGCAATAAAGAGACAGCAAGGTGAAGAGGTTGATTTTGAAGCCCTGGACTGGTCAGAAAAGTGTGAAATTCTAAGATCAAATCCAGTAACCACCATGCGAATGTTTGATAAGCGTGTTGAGGCTTTGTTCAGAGATTTGCTTTTTCTCCTGCACAGCCCTTGGTGAAATCATTGATTACTTTTACAGAGTTGAGTTCCAGCACAGAGGTAGTCCGCATATACACATGTTGCTGTGGATTCGAGAAAAGGTAGAAGTAGATGTGGATATGACCAAACTGTCTGTGACTTTGTGGACAGATACATCTCAGCTCAACTCCTGATCCAGAAAACAACAGCCTGAACTGCACAAAAAGTCGCTGAACTACAAAAGCACAGCAAAAACCACACAAACACATGCTTTAAGAGTGTGAACTCTGGTTGTAGATTTGGGTTTCCAAAACCACCAGCCACAAGAACAATGATTGTGAGACAGGATGAGGATTCAGACACTGAAGCTGCAAAAGCCAAACTCAGACCTTTGTTGAACCTGCTGAAGGAACCTGAAGCTGCTTCTCTCACCATAGAGCAGATTCTGTCACGATGCAACTTGACAATGAATGAGTATGAGCAATGCCTCCAAGACATAAACAAGAAAACAGCGCTGATTCTGAAACGTGACCCAAAGGACTGTTGGATCAACAATTACAACCCAGACCTGCTTGAAGCCTGGAACTCTAATTTAGATGTCTCGTTAATCTTGAATGCCTATTCTTGTATAGAATACCTCTGTAAATATATAACGAAGAAAGAATCTGGCCTCTCTGAATACCTGAAGACAGTTATTGATAACTCTGCAAAGAACACGGTCAATGAATGTGATGAAATGAGAGCTGTGATGCAGGCTTACTCAAAAAAGAGAGAAATCAGTGCACAGGAGTGTGTGACTCGAGTCTGTGGCCTAAAAATGAAAAAATGTTCCCGCAGTGTTGTATTTGTACCAACAGATGATAACCCGGTAAAAATGAGTCGCCCAATGAGCTATCTGGAAAGCACAACACATGACAGTTGTAATATTTGGATGACAAGTTTGAGTGATAAATACAAATGCAGACCTGAGACACCAGAATATGAGGAAATGTCCCTGGCTGATTTTGCTGCCCTTTGCCGGTTGGTGAGTGGTCCAAATGAAGGAAAAGATGTGCTTCCTCTTCTAAACCAGCTTGGATTTGTACAAAGGCGAAAGAATGATAAACCAGCTATAATCAGATATTACCACTGCTCACAAGAAAAAGATCCTGAGCAATATTATGGTCGACTGTTGAGACTTTACCTTCCACACAGATCAGAGCAGGAACTGAAACCACAAGGGTTCCAAACCTATCAGTCCTTCTACAACTCGGGTTTTGTACGACTTCCATGTTCAGACCACAGTGAGTCTGTGAAAAGGATTGTAAAGAGAAATAAAGAGAAGTATGAGAAGAACTCTGAGGATATTGAGAGTGCACTGGAAGAGTTTGAACAAAATAGAGATGTTGTGATTGATGAATGGTGTAATCTTGCTCCTGAATCTGAAGTTGTGAGGATGCAATGTGATGAGAATCTTCCTGAGAGACATTCTGATGATGAGAACGAACAGGAGAATGTTCCCGACTACAGTCGTCAGTCTGATGCTGTAACAGAGATCAGAGCCATCAGAGAACAACCTGCAGTAGATCCAGCTGTGGTACGTGTAATGTATCAGAATCTGAACCAGAAGCAGGCCTGCGTGTTCTATGCCATTAGAGACTGGTGTATTCAGCGAGTTTGTGGTTTGAACCCAGATCCATTTTTCTTCTATATCAACGGTGGTGCAGGAACTGGAAAGTCACATCTGATTAAGTGTATTCACTCTGAAGCATCAAAGATCCTGAGCAGACTGCCTGCTAATGCAGAAGAAGCTGACATATCAAATCCAACTGTTTTACTGACTTCATTTACCGGTACAGCAGCTTTTTCTATCAGTGGCTCTACATTACATTCTCTACTGAAACTACCCAGGAGTCTGAAACCACCCATTCAAGGACTTGGTAATCAACTGGATGAAGTCAGATCTGAGCTTATAAATGCTGAAATTATTGTTATTGATGAGATTTCAATGGTTTCAAAACCCCTTTTTGCTTATGTGGATGCAAGACTGAAACAAATCAAAGGCACTCAGAGACCTTTTGGTGGAATGTCAGTTTTAGCTGTTGGAGATTTTTACCAGCTCCCACCAGTGCGACAGTCTAAACCTCTCTGTGTTTATGATCCAGAACAGATTGACCTATGGCGGGAACATTTTCAGATGATCACTCTAACCGAGATCATGCGTCAGAAAGATGATGTGGCCTTTGCAGAGATGCTGAACAGGATTAGAGTCAAAGAAAAGACAGATGAGCTTTCTCAGTGCGACAGAGATTTGTTGTCACAGGCCGTGACTGCACCAGAAGAATGTCCAACTGAGGTCTTACACATCTATGCCACCAACAAGAATGTGGAATCCCACAACACAGATACCCTGAAGAAGCTTCATTCAAACATTATAATCATCAATGCAGACGATTTCCAGAAGGATAAATGTACAGGCAGAATGGCACGAAGAGACAGACCATTTACAGGTGGGCGAAATGATTTACCTGACACTCTGAATGTTGCTGAAGGAGCTCGAGTCATGCTGACCAGAAACTTGGACACACTAAACGGTTTAGTCAATGGTGCTTTTGGTATACTGATAAAGGTGGTGAGATCTGAAAATGATGGACACATAATTAAACTGGGGCTCAGAATGGACAACCGGCAGCCTATGAGACACAACCGCAGTGCTAATGCAGCATCTGATGATCTGGTTTACATTGAGAGAGCAGAGGAGAGTCTGAAGTTTAAAGGAGCGGTACGCAGACAGTTTCCTGTAAAGCTAGCATTTGCCTGCACAATCCACAAAACTCAGGGTCTTACAACACAGACAGCTGTAGTTTCAATGAAGAACATTTTTGAACCAGGTATGGCTTATGTTGCTCTCAGCAGGGTGACGTCTCTCAGTGGACTCTATTTGCAGGACTTGGATGAGAAAAAGATTTACGCCAATCCTGAGGTAACTGCAGCACTCCAAACCATGAGACAAGCCAGCATTGAGGAAATGATGCCTCTTCTTCAGGTCAGAGAAACAGCCAACAGACTTGACACTCTTACACTGATCCATCACAATACGGAGGGTTTGCCATCTCACATCAGTGACATCAAGAGTCATCATGAAATGTGTTTAGCAGATGTTTTGTGTCTCACTGAGTCTCACCTCCAAGGCTCCTTTGTTGCAGACAGTCTTCATTTGGACGGCTACACCATGTTCAAACGCAACAGACATGTGTCCTACACAAACTTTCCTCACATGGCCAGCAGAAGTGGTGGGGGAGTTGTTGTGTATTTGAGGAATCATTTTCAGGTTCAGGTAAAACAGTATCTGCATAATGTCACTGATCTTGAGTTTTTAGTGTTGAAGGTTCAGGCTCCATTCCCTGCGCTCATTGCTGTTGTGTACAGACCTCCAGACTACAGTTTGACACCATTCATGCAAAACCTGGTAAGTCTTTTAGATTCACTTGAAATAATGGACTGTCACCCAATAATTGTGTGTGGAGATTTTAATGAAAACCAGTTACAGAGTGGAAGAAAACAGATTCTGGAGCAGTTTCAGTCGAGAGGGTATTCACAGCTGATCACTTCTGCCACTACAGACAAGAACACCTTGCTTGACCTCATTTTTATTTCTCAGCCACAGCAAATTCTTCATTCAGGTGTCCTGAGAATATATTACAGTTACCACAACCCTGTGTTTTGTGTCCTGTCCTTGAGCCAATCATGAAGTCGTCTGGTGAGTTTTGAAACAATTACAGATCATGTTTGTTACAGAGTTTACTGATTGTAGAGCATGAAAAAGATTTTTCATTGAAAAAAGGGTTTTCACTACTCTGTCTGTCAGAAGACCCTTTCTTATTGCAATGTTATTAATCATTTCACCAAATCATTGCTGAATTTCATGCAGAGCAGGGAGATCTGCTTTCTGCTATCATGCACCTCTGATCTGAAATGTGCTGCAACATTTGATAAACCAACATCATTTTTTTTTTATTCTCATGTTTTAAATGACTAAATCTTTTTACTGTGACGTATGTAGCTCAACAAACGAGATCTTCCCTCCAAGGGCTTTAAAATATGAAATAGTAAATAAATAAATCCCAGATAAATGCAGGTATTTATTATGGGTCACATGAATAAATACAGACAATTATATTTTCTTGATTATAGTAGATTTTGTAGAATCAAAAGTTTTTGTAATGAATGAGTTTTTGCTTATCATGTTTTACAGGTAAAAAATGTCAAAAGTTTTAAACTATCTTTAGGCTACCAGAGATGTCTATAATGATACATTATGTAGAGAAAAACATTAGTACAGCTTACAGAATATGTATAAAAACTGATTTAGAAGTAAATGGATAGTTTTCATTAAGTTCCCGACTACAGTTTAACACCACCCACCCAGCTCAGCCCCCAAGTGTCTATGTAATGCTTGTATGGTGTGTGAGTTTGACTTGGCCTTTATCCGGGTGGGTTTGGGTTTGGGTGGATAATGGCCAAGTCAGAATTCTCTGAGCAGCTGGAAAAAGCTGCTAATAAACAAAGACATCAGAAAGTGTGGGCTTTAGGTGTAGCCCACGCTTTCTGATGCACTAATTAGACTTAGTAACCGGCACCCCATACCAGCATTACATAGACACTTGGGGGCTGAGCTGGGTGGGTGGTGTTATAAGCACTTGTTTTGTTAGATGTATTTTTTCAGACAGGGCACAGTCTCCTTTGTGGCAAAACCTTCAAACTTCACCATCCTCAGCTGAAACAACAACATCTTAACCCCATCTTCATGAACTGCTGAGCCAAACCTGATCCATCAGTGCTGGACTGCACAGATAACTACATGCCACAAGGAGACTGCTGTGTTATGAACTGCCATACCAGTGTGTCTTCAATGGAGAAGATGACACACCCATCACCTGACCTCCTGCCTGATCTGGAGACCATCATCATGCTGCCACACTACACACCTCTGAGACCATCAATGATGACTGATACTGAGGAAACTGTATTTCCTGTCAGAGATGCTCAGTGATCCTCAGAGCAGAGAGAGGTATGATTCTTTATCTTTGATAAAAATGTCAGTGTTTTTAATTCAATTAATTAATTAAAATCCTGTGTATTGCATAAATAATTCCACACTCAAATGATTATACTTGTTGACACTTTTTGAGTTTTAATTCACATTATGGATTACAAATCTATGCTTTTTCTACTCTGTCTCTCTGTGCAGGTATTGCTGTCTTCTGAGTTCTTCAGTGTCCCAACTGAGACATTCAAACCTCATTGCAGAGCTCATGTCTTTCCTCACCATCATGTGAGTGTGAGATTGCTCTGGATTCTGGTTATGTGGTCTGCAGCACCTATAAGGTATTTCAATATTGTTCATTGTATAACTTATTTGTAGTTTTTAGGGTTTCTACAGACAAATAAAATGTTCCTTTTTCGGTATTTTTTAGAACAAGCTCGTCCAGTGTGCCTGCATTCCAGCTTCACAGAAAAGAAGATCAGACACCAGCGAGGGAGGATAAGAAAGACAGACACAACAACATTGTCATCCCCTATGTAGCCGGTGTATCAGAAAAACTCAGGAGAGTTTTCTCCAAATACGACATCCCAGTGTACTTCAGACCCAGTAACACACTCAGACAGAAACTGGTTCACCCGAAAGACAAAACTCCAAAACACAAACTTAACAGTGTGGTGTACGCTGCACAGTGCAGTGAGGAATGCCCAGACCTCTACATCGGAGAGACCAAACAGCCACTTCACAAGCGCATGGCACAACATAGAAGAGCCACCTCCACGGGACAAGACTCAGCAGTTCATCTGCATCTAAAGGTCAAAGGTCACTCTTTCGAGGATGCCAATGTTCACATTTTGGACAGAGAGGACAGATGGTTTGAAAGAGGAGTGAAAGAAGCCATTTACGTCCACTGTGAGCGACCATCTTTGAACAGAGGCGGTGGTTTACGACACCAACTGTCTGCCATCTATAATCCAGTTTTGAGTTCCCTTCCCAGACGCCTTAACGCCCACTCTCATCCTGGGAGTGGGCGTGGGTGATTTCCTGACCTCAGGAAATCACATGATAGGGTGGGGCCAGGTTTCACAATGAGCTCACCCGAAACCCTGGCTGATTGGGACCCACACCCACTTTCACACCTTGGCTCATGTGATTAGGTAGAGGATAATCAAGGGGTTCTTTGTCCCTCTTTGGGGGGAAACTCCCACTGGGTTTAAATCTGGCACTCTCCACCATTGACCCTTAGAACTGAAGAAGCTTCTCGGATGAGAGGTGAAACGTCTTCAAGGAACTCAAAGAAGTCCAGACGCTTTTCTTTCCAAGCTCCTTAGACTTCACTTGTGTTAATTACATTTTATTTGTTGTTGTTTTCTTTTAGATTTATATGCAGTGATTGGATGTGGTGGAGCTTTGTTAACCGTGTGGAAAACATCTGTTTGTGATGATATTTACAATGAGGCTTTAAGGTGACAGTTTCCATGTAATTTCAATCCTTTTACTATGCAAAAACATGTTTGCAATTAACATATTTTTTCAGTTTTGTCTTTTGGATTTATGGTTAACATTCCTCTGTGACAGCAAATACTAAACTGGTCCAAGTAACCAGCATATCATTGGTCAAAGGCAAAAAGGACCACATGTCACACTAGCAATGAATTTTTGACTGTGTTTGTGTTAGTATAGAGTAGGTCTAACAGTGGTTTTCCACATCTGCTCTAATATATACAGATAATGGGTCAGACATATAAAGTCATTTTGAAAAGTTCATAAAGGTCATTTATATGTGTTCCTCTTTATCATTTTATATCAGGTCACACAGCTGACTTGAGTTTTGATCAGAGTAGAACCATAACATTCATGCTAATGGTTCTACTGTTTACAGTTACTTTATGATGGATTTCACCCTGGTCACAGCACTATGTGAAAAGCTGTTAGAGGTAAAGTTAACCCAATTAATACCTCATCATAAGTCACTCTCTAACGCAAAGCAGTGATTATTTTTCACTGTAATTTATTCCACAACAATGTTCTTTATTTGATCCTTGTTTCTTTAAATATGCACATCGATTGTTCAGCTGTGTGACTCTCCACACCTCAAATATATCACAATGTGGACTTCATTTCGACAGTATTTTGTAGATTGGTACCATATTTATCATCAAATCATCTTGTGCATTTATTACCTAAATGTTGTTTGTGTTTTTTTGTTTTGTTTGTTTGTTTGGGGTTTTTTGTTGCCATTTTACATTTCACCAACTGTGTAAATTCTGTAATTTTACCTTGGTTTTGTTTCACATCAGTTTATCTGCTGGCTAGTATTCCTGTCTTCCTTCTCTCACCCCAACCGGTCGCAGCAGATGGCCGCCCCTCCCTGAGCCTGGTTCTGCTGGAGGTTTCTTCCTGTTAAAAGGGAGTTTTTCCTTCCCACTGTCGCCAAAGTGCTTGCTCATAGGGGGTCATATGATTGTTGGGTTTTTCTCTGTATCTATGAAGCGCCTTAAGGCGACTTTTGTTGTGATTTGGAGCTATATAAATTGAATTGAATTGGTTTTCTTCCTTTTCTAATCTTTCTGGTCATTTTTCACAGTTAAACAAGTAACTTTGAGGTTACTTCATCGTTTTCAGCTGTTATCTGTTTACAGTTTTTTCCTAATAATTACATTTCTGCAAAATTATATCAGTTCTGGTAAGTTGAAATATTTTTGCCAAGTTATTAATTTTCTACTAAATTATATAATTTCTGCTAATTTATGTTATTCTAAATTATTACATTTCTGCTAAGTTGTAGCTTCTGGTAAATTACAACATTTCTGCTGAATTGTTATGTTTCTTCTAAGTTATTGCATTTCTGCTAAGTTATTACATTTTTGTTAACTTGATGTTCTTCTGCAAAGTTATTAAAATTTCAACAACTTTTTAAACACTGACTTTGATTTCTTCAGCTTCTTCAGCTATTTTCAACTATTTTCAGCAGACAGCTTCAGCTTTACAGCATCCACACTGCATTTTCGCAGGAAATGCAAATTTTTCTAGTTATTATTGTATGCTTTATGCATCCACACTATTGAGTTCCTGTTTCTCTTTATTCTTTATTCTACTTTATTCTACTTTATTATTATTATTCTAGTTGCCACTTTTGTACTTTTTTTGGCGAACTTTCAATTTTCAGCCGATTTTCACCGTTCAAATTTTAAACTATTCTGCTATTTCTGCTAATGATGGCTATGACTTTTGGTATTTTATGCTATTATACTTTTTAAAATATTAAGCTTTTTCCTTTAATTTGTCCCATTGAAATGAATGGGAAACTTCCACAATTCTGCTAAAACTTGCTTGTTTTTGAAACTTAACTACATTCTCATACTTTCGCCTAGAACAACCATTCAAACTTTAAAATGTTCACAAATTATTGGGCTATTCATTAATGATTCAGCTTTTTCATATCTGTTACCGTTTTCATCTTATCCCTCTTTAAGTTTTGAGTTTCATTTTTGTGATTTTTCAGAAAATACATGCGTTGTTATGGTTGCTATGCACTTGGCTTCCAGTGTGCCACTGTAGGTTTCGCAGTCTTCTCTTCATGTCCGAACAACTTCTTGCTACTTGCTCAATTTTCACTCAACTTCCACAAATTATACATCAAAACGTAGGTATTTTTGCTGGCTTTCAGAAAATGTCACCATCATTGTTGTGAGATTTATAGAATTTTGGCAAATCTCCTCAGACCAACACAAAGTCTGAAAACTCTCCATAGAAAGTCAATGGAGAGTTTGTTCAAAATCATCGCTTGATTTCTGAAATGACAGGCATATTCGAATCGTCATATCTCCTTAACGAAGCGAAGTTAAAACATGAGGCTTGTCCCCATATATCTTCAGACACTCCTGACGCTCACAATTCAAGAATTTTTTTCTCACCTATTACCGTTCTGAAATGAGTTAGACTTGTTTGAGGGTAGGAAATTCGTCCTTCGCTCAGATTTCTTCAGATTTCAAACTCTGGAAATGAACCACTTTTTTCTCTCGTCATATCTTTTTTTTGGATTTCCACAGAGACCTGAAAATTTCCATGACTGTTCACCAAAGCCTGCTGTCTCTTACGGTGAAAGAATTATATCAATACTCCAAATAGATTTAGAGTTAGAAAGCGTTGTTTGACGGCAAGTCAAAGCAGTTTTCGCTTGCCTCTACTCAGTTATGGTGCATTACAAGTCAAATATCTTTAATAATTCATATTTTAATGATAAATTGTCAACACTTGAAGATTCCCCCATCTCTTCTGAACAAAACGGTGTAAGAATGACTGTTCTAGCCCCTACGGTTAGGAAATTATGGTCATTTGTTTGAGAAGAATCCTCACTATGAGAAATACACTGCAGAAATCCTGTCTCTCTGTGAGTGTGTGTGTACAAAGGGCTGCACCTGTTTTGGCGGGAAAAAGTACACAGCCTCTGATTGGTGGATTCAAATTTAGCAGCTCCCAGGCTGCTTGACTGACCTAGAAAGTTTCTTCTCTGTCCCTCTGTGTGTGTGTGTGTGTGTGTGTGTGTGTGTGTGTGTGTGTGTGTGTGTGTGTGTGTGTGACAGAGAGACAGAGAGAGAGAGAGAGGAGAGAGAGCCTTTTTATGGGAGCATCTTATTGTATGATTTAAATTCAATATATTTAGACTGGTTGACTGAATTTGGTCCTGTGTGTGTCTCTCTGTGCATGTGTGTTTCCATATGTGTCCATATTTGTGATTGTGTGACTGTTATACTTTTTTTTCCTGATATTTTTTCATTTAACAATTACATTTGAGGGACCCTTAGCATGTTCAGGATTTTTTCAGCTGTCCATTTTGCTTTTCCATTTTTTCTATTTAAGTTATTAATATTGTGCTAAGTCATAGCATTTCTGCTGCTTTTCAGTATTTGTGCTAAATACAGCATTTCTGCTAAATCATACTATTTCTGCTATTTTATAAGATTTGTGCTAAATACAGCATTTCTGCTAAATCATACTATTTCTGCTATTTTATAGGATTTGTACTTAATATAATATTTCTGCTTAATTATAGTATTTCTACCATTTTATAGTATTTGTGCTAAAACATAGTATTTCTACTAAATGCAGTATTTCTGGGTAATCATTGTATTTCTATATATTTCTGCCAGGTCCCCAGGGAGTCAGTCCTCTGTAAGGACTTTAATATTCAAATTTACATATCAGGACCTGGACGGCTTCCCAGCCAGCCAATCATATGTGAGGCCTGGCACATTCAAATTTGCATATTGGGGCATTCATGGCTTCCCAGCCAGCCAATCATATCTGAGTCCTGGCACATTCAAATTTGCATATTGTTGCCTTCATGGCTTCCCAGCCAGCCAATCATATCTGAGTCCTGGCACATTCAAATTTGCATATTGGGAACTTTGTGGCTTCTAAGCCAACCAATCATCTACGTCATATAGCTCTAATATTTCATATTTTTATTTTAAATGGTCAGCATTTCAAGATTCCCCTATGTCTTCTGAATAAAATGGTCTAAGAATGACTGTTTTAGCCCCTACGGTTAGAAATTTATGGCTGTTTGTTTGAGGGGAATTCTCACTATGAGAAATAGACTGCAAAAATCCTGTCTCTCTCTGTGCTGCATGTGTAAAAGCCTGCACTTAGTGCACCAGTTTTGGCGGGAAAAAGCACACAGCCTCTCTGATTGGTGGATTCAAATTGAGAAGCTCACAGCTGTTTGACTGACCTAGAAACATGCTGTTAACAGCCCCTGTTCACTTGCTGATGCTGCTGTCTGTCTGTCTGTCTGTCTGTCTGTCTGTCTGTCTGTCTGTCTGTCATTTAAATTCAATATATTTAGACTGGTTGACTGAATTTGATCCTGTGTGTGTCTCTCTGTGCTTGTGTGTTTCCATATGTGTCCATATTTGTGATTGTGTGACTGTTATACTTTTTTTGCTGATTTTTTTTTTCATTTAACAGTTACATTTGAGGGACCCTTAGCATGTTCAGCATTTTTTCAGCTGTTCATTTTGCTTTTCCAATTTTTCTGTTTAAGTTATTACTACTGTGCTGAATCATACTATTTCTGCTAAATATAGTATTTCTGCCAAATATAGTATTTCTGATTAATTATAGTTTTTCTACCAAATCATAGTACAGTATTTTTGCTTTTTATAGGATTTTTATAGGATATTTATATTGCTTAATATAGTATTTTTGCTTTTTATAGGATTTGTGCTTAATACAGTATTTCTGCTAAATGTAGTATTTATGCTTAATCATACTATTACTATATATTTCTGCCAGGTCCCCAGGCAGCCAATCCTCTGAGGACTGAGACATTCAAATTTACATATCAGGGCCTGCACGGCTTCCCAGCCATCCAATCATATCTGAGGTCTGCCCTTTCTTTTCTCGTCATATCTCAGCGACGGATGTAGAAAGAGCAATGAAAATCACAGTCAAAGGACACCAAAGTCCGCTGATTCACCCAGTACAAGAATTATGCTTCTAGTCCACCTAGTTTTTGAGTTACACCACGTTTTGTAACTCCAAAAACGGCGCTTTTGCCTCTCACCGTGATCTAATTCTGACTGCTCATCACCCTGTTTTCCAGGCGCTGCTCTCTTTTCCCAGTGGCACAGTTTGTAATGACACAGGTCTGCAGC
>NW_024108723.1:0-18336 GCF_013358895.1 Oreochromis aureus | reverse complement strand
CCGCTAGCATAGTTAGCTAGCACCGCTAGCGACCCTTCGTGAAAAAGCACCCAGGCTTGGCTTATATTGAGGCGGGTGAAACTCGTGTCAGCACCGGTCGCTCGCCGACAGTATGTGTTTTAGCTGGACTTATTTTTTGTTTATATGGACCGATGATTTATTTATTTATTCATTTTAGTAACGGTATAAACAGTGAAAGGTGGTGGATTGGCCAGATGTAAACTTCAAATATCTGCTCGTGTTACCAAGACATCCCATATTAGCTCTGATGTTTTCGGTGCCTGCAAAGAGCTAGACAGGTAGCTAGCTAACCCGAGCTGGCTGTCTTTTTGACTCAGGGTCATAGCTGGACTTATTTTTCGTTTTTATGAGCCGATGAGGGGTTTTTTTAGTAACGGTACAAACAGTGAAAGGCGGTGGATTGTCCAGATGCTGGTCGATGTGGAAAAAATAACTGAGTTGTTTGGTGAGTCGCTGACGCTGAGCTACAACCGAGGGCAGCTATCCACCGTGTGTGTCAGAAAGAACATGCGGGAACGAGGCGGCGAGGCGACCGCCGATCGACCGGTGGTAGATCGTGGATCAGGGAAACCGAAGGCAGGAGAAGCAGGCGGCTGCCGGTCGGAGTGTGAGGTGAACTGAATTTCAGGTAAGAAGTTATGACCTGCACTCTATTTGGGTCAGATATAAACCGAGTTTAGGTGTAGTTTATTTTCGTTGTGCTGACTACAATCAGTTATAATAACTCGTACTGCGTGGTAGCTAGCACGATGGAGTTTCTATACAGCTGTGTGCGCGCTAAGTTACTGATGTTGAACTTTATGACAGCCTCCCTGTCATTCTCTCGCCTGTTCAAACTTCAGTCATGAAACTGATCAATGATCGGCTTTTCTCTCTTGTTTGTTTATCGCGCTAAACAACAGCAGCACGTTTAAGCTTGATCAGCTGTTGTTAGAATTCATTTGCTTTTAATTTCTAGTATCAGCTGATGTTTGCTGGAGCCACAGCTGTAGAAGCGGCTGGTCGAAACCAGGAGATGACCTTACTGAATCATCAGAGCTGAACTGGTGATGGAGAAACAGGTTTACCTTTTTTAGGTGACATGAATGAGTTGAAGGAAGTTATGAACTGTTTCTGAGAGAAATAAACACCAAGCTCCTTTTTTTTTATTTAGCTGACAGCTGGTAACTGTGCAGGGGCGGATCTAGCAAAGCTTTTGCCAGGGGGCCAGGTAGGGCATTAACAGAGAAAGGTGGACACAAAGATATACTTTTCTTTCTTACTCTCACACAGGAGTGCAGAATTATTAGGCAAGTTGTATTTTGAGGAATAATTTTATTATTGAACAACAACCATGTTCTCAATGAACCCAAAAACACATTAATATCAAAGCTGAATGTTTTCGGAAGTAGTTTTTAGTTTGTGTTTAGTTTTAGCTATTTTAGGGGATATCTGTGTGTGCAGGTGACTATTACTGTGCATAATTATTAGGCAACTTAACAAAAAAACAAATATATACCCATTTCAATTATTTATTTTTACCAGTGAAACCAAACTAACATCTCCACATTCACAAATATACATTTCTGACATTCAAAAACAAAACAAAAACAAATCAGCGACCAATATAGCCACCTTTCTTTGCAAGGACGCTCAAAAGCCTGCCATCCATGGATTCTGTCAGTGTTTTGATCTGTTCACCATCAACATTGCATGCAGCAGCAACCACAGCCTCCCAGACACTGTTCAGAGAGGTGTACTGTTTTCCCTCCTTGTAAATCTCACATTTGATGATGGACCATAGGTTCTCAATGGGGTTCAGATCAGGTGAACAAGGAGGCCATGTCATTAGTTTTTCCTTCTTTTATACCCTTTCTTGTCAGCCACGCTGTGGAGTACTTGGACGCGTGTGATGGAGCATTGTCCTGCATGAAAATCATGTTTTCTTGAAGGATGCAGACTTCTTCCTGTACCACTGCTTGAAGAAGGTGTCTTCCAGAAACTGGCAGTAGGACTGGGAGTTGAGCTTGACTCCATCCTCAACCCGAAAAGGCCCCACAAGCTCATCTTTGATGATACCAGCCCAAACCAGTACTCCACCTCCACCTTGCTGGCGTCTGAGTCGGACTGGAGCTCTCTGCCCTTTACCAATCCAGCCACGGGCCCATCCATCTGGCCCATCAAGACTCACTCTCATTTCATCAGTCCATAAAACCTTAGAAAAATCAGTCTTGAGATATTTCTTGGCCCAGTCTTGACGTTTCAGCTTGTGTGTCTTGTTCAGTGGTGGTCGTCTTTCAGCCTTTCTTACCTTGGCCGTGTCTCTGAGTATTGCACACCTTGTGCTTTTGGGCACTCAGTGATGTTGCAGCTCTGAAATATGGCCAAACTGGTGGCAAGTGGCATCTTGGCAGCTGCACGCTTGACTTTTCTCAGTTCATGGGCAGTTATTTTGCGCCTTGGTTTTTCCACACGCTTCTTGCGACCCTGTTGACTATTTTGAATGAAACGCTTGATTGTTCGATGATCACGCTTCAGAAGCTTTGCAATTTTAAGACTGCTGCATCCCTCTGCAAGATATCTCACTATTTTTGACTTTTCTGAGCCTGTCAAGTCCTTCTTTTGACCCATTTTGCCAAAGGAAAGGAAGTTGCCTAATAATTATGCACACCTGATATAGGGTGTTGATGTCATTAGACCACACCCCTTCTCATTACAGAGATGCACATCACCTAATATGCTTAATTGGTAGTAGGCTTTCGAGCCTATACAGCTTGGAGTAAGACAACATGCATGAAGAGGATGATGTAGACAAAATACTCATTTGCCTAATAATTCTGCACTCCTGTATAAAATATTGAGCTTTTATTAAATAGTTATCTGAATCTTACAACCAAAGTTTGTATAATAATACACAAGATTGGCTGTAGACCATTGTTCATCATTCAGAACACTGTGTAAAAATAACAAAAACAAAAAGTGAATGCACAGCCGGCTGTGTGGGTAAACCAACCATGTGTGAAAATTGGTCCATAATGTAATGCTTCAAAGCGTGTTCATGCAAACATTGTCAGGTCTGCCGTGGTACAATGGGACTTCTGCTCATGAACCTGTGTGCACAGCGTCTGCAAATCGGCGCTGTACGAAGTAACTTCATCTTTACACAAAACTGTAAGCTGTTATCTGTGAAGCGTGAGCGGTGTTTGTTTTACCATAGTTCATGGTGGAGAATGGCTGCTCTTCTGAGTTTTGCTCTCTGTAGCCGTATGAATGGCAAACTACAGTGATTAGCAGCGGCATAGGCACACATAAAATTTCTTCTGAAATTTTCGCTTTCTAGTTTTATTTATTCATTTATAATTTTGTGACACTTGTATTTCTCAGATTGCTGCAGATGATGTATACCTCAGCTTCTTAGTAGCAGACTATTTACATGTGTGAACTGATCACACTGATCACACATTTACATATATTATATTTTCACTTTTGGTTATATGGATTTCAGCTGGATTATTAGAAAATGATCAACATGGTCTGTTATTGTTTGAAATTAATATAAGTTACGAATGCGTTCTCTTTGGGTTGGCCTCATTTTATGATTTAGGTTTTGTCCCATTCCAGCCCTGTGTGCAAGCACAAATGTTTGGCTAGAGTTTAAATTACTTTCAGCAGATCGGCGTGTTTTCAGTCTCACCTGCATGTTGGATGTGTCTCTGTGTTCACTCATCACATATAAAACACTTTGACCTTTTTGGGGTTTTTCACTGTAGTTTTCTTTGAGTTGAAGCACTAATAACTGATCTTCTGTTGTGGTTTAGATCCAGATGAGGTGATCACAGTGAAGCAGGGAGAGGACGTCACTCTCCAGTGTTGGGGTTTCGCAGATGCTCCCATCGAGCTGCTGGAGTGGAGCAGACCTGAGCTGACAGACTACGTGTTTTACTACAGAGAGCAGCGCTCCTATGAAAAATATCAGCATCAGTCTTACAAAGGTCGGGTGAAGCTGAGAGACCCGGAGATGAAGAATGGAGACGTTTCAGTGATTCTGAAGGAAGTCACCTTCAATGATGCGGGCAGATATGAGTGTTTTGTCGGAACGAGGAGAACGAGAGACAAGCGGAGCTCCATCAGTGTCAGGGTGGAACAGACTACTAAAGATACCTCGGGTGGAGGAAACACTGAGGGAGAAAACAGGGATGTTGGAGGGAACATGGAGAGAGAAAAGTGGCGTGTTGGACAGATAGCAGCCATAGTGATTACAGTGATTGTAGCAACCACACTGATTTTACTGATTGGGGTGGCTGTAGCTGAGGTGGGACAGCAGGTTCGCTACTAATGGGAGGGTTGGCTCCAGTCTGCATCCCAAATGTTTTCAGGGAAGATACTTAGCCCAAGTTGCTCTCAGATGCAGTCATTGGAGTCTAAATGTTAGACAGAAAGCTCTGACACAGAAAAAGTGCTGGTGTGAATGTTTGAATGAGGCAAGTTGTGTAAAGGGCTCACTGTGAGTGCTCAGAGTAGAAAAACATCTGTATATAAAACCAGTTTACTGTTTAATGTCATCTCCATTGCTTCTAACACAAAGCTCAGAGAAAACAAACCCGTGAGGATCTCCTGCAGAGCGATGAAGCTGGAAACGAGCTGCACTGAAATGTCACCTGATTGTTCAGTCTGCTGTTACTGTTACAGTTTGAGTTGATGGTACAGTCCCCAAAGTGTAAATGAATACAGGAGAAAATATAACTACAACACAACTAAAGTGCAATTATTTTAATGAAAATAAAAATTGTTTCTTTTAAAAACTAATGTTTTGTAGAAACATTTGAGCTGCTGCAGCTAATGTGGCTCATGTGTTTTTTTTTTCCTTTGTTAATAATGGTACAAACACTATGTGCTGTATTTGTCACTAAATAATTTACAACACCATGAGATGTATTATTTTATAAGAAGTTAATATATTTTCAAGTGTTTTATACTCTGAGCAGCATGAACAGGGACTTGAACTATTCTGTATTTACTTCCTGTTAAATGATAAAAAAAAAAGTACATGACTGTCAGAATCTGAACTCCAGAAAATCTTGACTTAAACTGGTTCTGTTAACTGATGAGAACAGTGTGTGCCTCTCTATTGTTTTTGTATGTATTTCTTTGACTGTATGCATCTCTTCTGATGGTGCTTATTCCTAATGTGTTCACTTTTTCTTTTTTTACTCCTGTACAGTTGGCATGGTGCACCTTTAATTTAGTTTTATATGTGCAATGACAATAAAGGGCTATTCTATTTGAGTCTATAAAATGATGCAGACAGCTCATAAAAGCACAGATATGGATCGTTGTTATTACAGTGGAGTCTGTTTATCAGCTCATCTTCGAGTATCATCTTCCTGATTTATTGATGGTCGCTGTGTTGATGGCTCAGGACTTATTCCAAGTGTTGGACTGGCTGTATTTACAAATTGGCACAAAATATGAAAAATAGAAACTGCTCAGGAAAATGTTGGATGATCATGTTTCTCCCCTGGGGTTTCTTTACAGATGAGGAAGACAGTGCAGATGTGTTTGTAACTGATGGAGTTTTCTCTGGGTGGTTTTTTGATGTTTGCATGAGTTATGACTCGTTTGGTGTCATGCCTCTGTGGTATTAAAACGGCCTGTGGCCTTCATAGGAAAGAGGAGGTGAAAATTTAAACTCTATACTGTTACCCAGAAAATACTCAATAGATGATTTTTAATGAACGTGAAGTTGGCTCCCCACCTTTTCCACCAGAGGTGGTGTCAAATGTTTTGTGACATTTGTGCTGCAAAAATAGTTGTTTGTGCTGCTTTCCTTTCAGAGATATTAATCAAAGCTTCTAGAGGTCATCTGAGGTCAACTAGCCCCTTCTTACCATAAAAACTTTCTTCAGAAAATTTCTTTTCATATTTTTTAAATAATAGCAGCACAAAAGTAGTACAATTGATTGACATCAGATTTGTTTGGTTTGGATAAACATGTGTATGTGTGACCTTTACATTTTCATCAATATCTTTAAAACAGAAGCAGCACAAACAGAAAATATTGCAGCACAAATGTTTGACAGCACTTTTGTTGAATTGGAAGAAGGTGTGAGGGTCAAGTTCACCATGAAGCTAAATCACGGACAGAATAAGAACAATAGGAATTTTCACGAGTGGGAACTAATTTGTTAGACTTAGAACTTTTTATTGTCATTGTGCAGTTTTTTTATGTAGGGGTGCAGTCACTGGTGTAGATGGTGTACAGGAGTGGACCCAGCACACATCCCTGTGGTGAGCCAGTGCAGAGTGAAAGGGTGGATGATCTCTGCTTGCCAACCTTGACTGACTGGAAGTTTTGTATCCATGACATGTGGTGGGGGAGAGGTCCAAGTTTAGCAGCTTGGCTATAAGAATGTCTGGGTTGATGGTATTGAAAGCTGAAATCAATGAAGAGCATCGTTACTGATGTCCCAGGATTCTCCAGGTGATGCAGAGCAGAGTGGAGTGCAGTGGAAATTGCATCCTCGGTGGACCTGTTTGCTTTATAGGCAAACTGGTGGGTTTCGGCTGGGTGGGACGCAGTCCTCTATGTGTTTTAAGACCAGCTTCTCAAGCACTTTGCAACCACTGGAGTCAGTGCGATGGGTCTGTAGTCGCTGAGGCTACTGATGGTGGTGGACTTGGGGACTGGGACTATTGTTGCTTATTTCAGGCATTTGGGGACAGCGGCATGTGTCAGGGAGAGGTTGAATAGTCCAGTGAACACAGGAGCCAGCTGGTCGGCGCAGGCTTTGAGCACTACCAGGTATTCTGTCAGGGCCAGCAGCTTTCCTCTGATTTACTCTCAATACATAGCGAACCTGGTGTCCTTGGAGGCTAAATATGTGAGGGCTGTGCTCAGAGGAGGCTGTGGGCAGGGCGCGGTGTGCATGGGGGTGTCTGCAGTTCTCTCTCTTGTTCAACTTAATTCCAACTCGATTCAAAATCAGGCCAAACTTTATCTCTGTCAGATCCACAGGCAAATCCACAGAAACTGAGTTGTCACATTTAAAGTCACATTCAAATTTGAAGCATTTGGAATAAAAGAAAACATGATTTACAGACATAATATAAACATTGTTTAATGGCTCAACCAGTACAGGTCACAGAAAGTCCCCGTCACACAGTGGAAACTCTGTTACTCAGCCTTCATTCAATCACTGCATCCTAGCTGACTGACAAGATTAATATCCTGGGCTGACTCAGAAGCAGAGCTGTTAAACTTGTATGTGTCACATGAGCGTAACTTTTAACTGTATTGTGTCCTCCTGTTCTTTGTTCAGAGTTTAGTTGTTTCTCCTGTGTTTAACACGGCTTTGCCCACTGTAGTGTGTGTTGTGTGATGGAGTACACAGGTTAATTTGAAGGTCAGACTGCAGAGCGACATCCTGAACAGCAGTGATCTAATTTGTCGTGTTTGAGCGCCATCTTGTGGTGAGTCTGGTAATTTGTAAAAGGATGATGTGACTGGCTGATGGATGTTAAGCTGACCTTTTCTCCCCATTGGTTGTTAGACATTTTTTTCTGATTCCATTTTGTATGCTGTCAGGCTTGGTTAGTCTGTGGAACTGCAGAGGCACAGAGAAGTATGGATCTGGCTGCAGCTGAAGGAAAAACTGAGGTTTGGGAGGAGTTTAGTAAAGTAGTGGAACAAGATTTTCAGTGTCTGTTGGTTTCTAGATTTTATGTATTCATTTTGCTCATGACCTAATTTAAAAATGTGTTTACTGACATGTTTCATCCAAAGAAACATTTTCTCTTAATGATGAGAGGTGGAAACTACAGAACTACCACCCTGTAAGAGAGGGAGGAGGAGGAGGGTCTCGCTTGATGCTAGTGTGGACCGATCAAAGTTCAGTAGCACCTACAGATGGAGAAAGCTTCTTCACTTTGGCTGCTCTGTAAGTATGCTGTGATGTGTTTTGGTTTCTGAAAAGCATTAAAAAGGATTCTCACTGTGTTGCTTCACAAAGATCCAGTTTGTGAAGAAGATAAAAGAGAAAACCACTTCCTGTTTTCTGCTTCTTCAGTCTGTAGATCGACCAGACTGATGGCGTTGCTGCTTTTTCCTGAATGTGAAGCTTTAAACTAACCTGTTATTTCTCTTTAGTTTCAACCTCACTGCTGATCTGCACAACAAACCAAGGTCAGTAACCTTCTCCTGTCACAGTTTAAACCTGATATCAGCTACACTGTACACTGTGTTCATGTTAAAAACAAAACTGATCAGCTTTGACTGAGCTCATAAAGTTCCCCACAGCAGGTCTGCTTTGGACCTCAGTGCTGGCTTGTACTTAATATGCATCATCCTCACAGCTCGTCTGACTGTGAGTCCCAGCAGCTCTCAGTTCTTTAAAGGAGACTTTGTGTCTCTGAGCTGTGAGGAGGACGACAGCTCTGCTGGATGGACTCTGAGGAGAAACACAAGCAGAGACACCGGAGCTGAGTGTGGAGATGAGTGGGGAAGATCATCTGGTTCTTCCTGTAACATCAGCTACATCGACCCTTTGGACAGTGGAGTTTACTGGTGTGAGTCCAGAGAGGTCCCATCAGTAACATGGTTAACCTGACAGTCACTGGTAAGCTGAGTGTGTGGAGTTAGTGTTGATGAAGCTGTGTGTAAATGGATGAAATGCTGTAGTTTGTCTCTGTGTTGAGGTGGATCAGTGATCCTGCAGAGTCCTGTCCTCCCTGTGATGGAGGGAGATGATGTCACTCTGCTCTGTAAAACAAAGACCACTCCTCCAACCTCCCAGCTGCTTTCTATAAAGATGGCTCCCTCATCAGGAAGCAGCCTACAGGTCACATGACCATCCAGCATGTTTCCAGGTCTGATGAAGGCCTCTACAAGTGTGACATCAGCGGTCATGGAGAGTCTCCATCCAGCTGGATCACTGTCACAGGTGAGCACCTTTACTCTGATTTCACCTCTTATTTCATCCACATATTCACCTGAACAGGTGGGATTCTCTCTGCAGGCAAACCTACAAACACAACCCTGGCCCCTGACCCCTCCTCCCCCACCTTGTGTCCAGAGTTTTCCTCCACCTGGTGGTGTTCTGTCCATATTTCATCTCCACTGTACTTATGGTATCTTTATATCGATGGAGAGTCACAGGTAACACTCTCAGTCTCTTCAGTTATTTATCAAGCTCAGTTCTTTTTGACTCTTTATACAAATCTCTGATTACACATGTGACAGGAAGTGACCTTATCCCTGTGGTAACAGCACCACCACCCAAGCTAGGGAGAGACTGGCTGAAGACTGTGATGACATTGTTAGCGTGATCACTGAGCATCACTTCTGAGTTCCTGTTTAATCTGTCAGATTGTGGTCGTCACATCTCTGTTATTGAACAACGTATGCGACACCACAGATTTAAACTGGAATTTTATGCTTTAATAATAAATAAATACATGAAGAAAACATGGACCAGTCAAAGACTCGATGGTAGTAATGGAAGTTTAATGGATTTAAAACACTCACTTTTATGTAATCATACTCTATCATACTATCTATCTATCATACTGTCAAAAGATTCAAACATTGTGTAATAAAACATGTGACAGTGTGTGAAACACCTGCACCTCCACATTCTGCTCACATGTTCATGTTAAACAGGAAACTGATCGACTACAGTGTTGTGAGCATCTGTTAACCACAGGCTAAAAGACTGGTGGTCCTGCAAGAACACCACCCACTGCTACCTTTCATCTGCAAACACACACTGACTGCAGGGTGGGCATTTAGAAACTCTGGTTCAGTTTATGTCATTAAGGTGGGCAGTTAAAACTGAACCTGGTGTTGTGTGCTATGAATTTAAATTAAATTACAATCCAGGATTCTGTTCAGACCTTTTCTTAGTTGGTTTCTGTATGATTACAATCTCAGGTTTTCTCAGTTTTAGTTTTTGTTACCTTTTCCAATAAAGTTTCTGTTGGTAGTTTATCTTTAATTCTTTGAGTTCCAATTTATTCTGTCTCCTCTATATTCTCCTGTATTTTAATGCTAATCTTGCTCTTTTTGTTCCCTTCTTATGTTGCTTCCTGTTTTACTTTGATACCCTTTTGTTTCTTGTATTTGATTTTACATCTTTTATTTGATTACCCTTATTAGCCTTTGTGTACTTATAGCTTCAGTCTTCCTTTTTCACTTGTTGTGTCTCACTGTTTCCTCAGTGCCTTTTGGGGTTTGTGTCCTCGACATTGTGGACTTTGTTTACTTCCCTTTTAAATGTTCATTCTGATGGTTTTATCAGCCTTAAATAAACCGCTGGTTTACCCTGCACTCTGCTTCTATGTGTCCCCTGTATGGGTCTTCGTCTAAGCTACACTCCACATTATGACACTCTGTAGATTCTAGATCTTCAAAATGACGTGTACTGAAGTGTACTGATGTTCTGTTTGTAACCCTCACAAGGTTGTCCAGTGCTGTTCATTACATGTTTTTCATGGATGTGTGGTTAAGTAATGATCTCCCAAACAATGTGGCAGAGAGGTGGTTTGTGCTTCTACAGTAAATCCTGGTGCACATGTCTGACAGTGTGCTCACTTTTACTGCTCTGATGTAGATAGATATGTGTGTTGTTGATTATCAAGTGCAAAACCATCTTCTGCAGTTTATGTAGCACCAGATGAAAATGCTGAAACAGCCATGAAAGACTTCACTGACGCCATCAGCAAACTGCAAAGACTGTATCCAGAGGCCTTTGCTCTTGTCTGATTTTAATTACTGCAGTGTTTGATCTATGCTTCTATCAGAATATTTGTTGTACAAACAGAGGACATAAATTTTAATTCTATCACACCGCTCTTGTACTCTGTTTGTAGTTTGCACTTAAATCTGAGCATCAGGTCGCAGCAAACATTAAAACACATGTATAGAGTTCAGTTTCTAATGATTTACAATGTTCTTTGCATGATTTATGGTGTAGGCACCTGTCAGTCACAACTACTCATGCTGTCCTCGGTGCACGCCTGATGTTCTTTTCAGGTTTTAATCTTGAGGTTTTTTTATAGCATGAATTTAACTCTGAACGTTAAACCGCTTTTGAAGAAAAAAGGGGGAACAAACCCAGTATTGGGTCAAACACTGCAATTAGTTCATGATCTGATTGAGTTGCATAAACAAGGGGATAAATACGTTCTTAGTTAATAAATATCGTGCTTCAATCCCTAATCACATTGGGCATGAGGGTCATTTACGGAAACAATTAATAAATTGGGAAACATGGGTTGATGAATTTAATGATTAAGTGGAAAATATATCACACACTGAAAGATTTCCTTATGTAAACAGCAGGGTTGTAATGAAAGAGCAGCTTGATGTAACTAAGGTTGAACTTTTCTTTGGAGATGAATAACGAAGGCTGTTTCATTTCTGTATATGGTCTCACATTGTTTTCTTTTATGATATAACTGCCATTATTATGTAGTTTTAGTTTACATTATTAAGAAGGTGATAACTATTACATTCCTTAAACTGATTTGTATTACATTAGACTGCTGATTTATTTTTGTGAATGAATGACATTAGTTATGATGCATGATACTGCTGCGTTATAAGAAATACTGTTTTCCTCTTCGCACATCTCCCATCCCAATGTATTGCGCAAAAGTGTTTGTATGGAACACTGGCGGTCCTAGTCTGTTAAAGTATTCTGAATATGATTCTGATTGTTTCAGGATGACCTGCCATTATCCAATCACACATCTGCTTACCTGTATCTTTTGCTCGTTTCCTCCTCTTTCTTTTTCTTTTTGCTAAAGTGAGCACCTGATAGCTTTGAACTTTTCTTGTCCATCTTCCATTGATTTTAATTTTGCACTCCAGTATGAACACCCATCCCCCAACACAAGGATCACCACAACATAACCTTTTTTTCTTTTCTTTTTTTTTGCCTGTCCCGTTTGGCTCGTTTGCCATCAGAATTATTGTCTAAAGGCGAAGAAAGATGCCCAACAGATTTACTTTACCAAATGGACCATCCCAGCCTTGCCGTAATGGTCTATTTCATTCACCTTTATTGTTTATTTTATTTTCACTTGCTACATATGGGACAGACTTAACTGGGGAAAAGAGAGGGAGGAAGAAAGAGGGAAAGAAAAACAGCGGAGAAGAGGGACGGGGAAAAGGGCAAAAACAAAAACTAACAAAATAAGCAGACAAAAATACATATATCGATCACCTGGATCACCTGTTGAGAAAGAAAATAAAGAGAAAACAAGAAGAAGAAAAAGAGAGCAATATAATTAACAACATCACGATGATCTATGGGAATATAACAGTAAATACTAAATATTAAACATTATTGTGCAGCACGTAAATTGACAGCGCACAGTGTGCTTTGAGGTAGGAGCCAAAAGGGTGTAGTTTGTGTGTGTGAGCACCTGTGTGTACACCTGTGAGCATGAGCGCACTTGTTTTTAAAAGGTTCCTTCATGTAATGATCTGCTAGAGGGTGTGGGGGCCACTGCCCCGTCCTCCAGGGAATGAAGCAGGTATGGAGGAGATCCAGGCTCCAGACATCCAGAGGCTCCCAGAATGCAAGAGACCAAGGAAGACCAACAGAGGGGCAGCCGCGTCACTATCCCAGAAAGAGCTGAGGAGAGTCCCAGATGAGGGGTCACTCAGCAGCGGTGGAGCAGAAGCCAGGGGGTTGCAGTGACGTGCCCGTGACCTCCGCCGGCAGCCAGCTGTGCCAGAGTGACCGAGCCCCAGGCTGAGAGGCTGAGGACACCTGTTAAATCTCCCAATTCTTTTCTTCTTTGGGCTGAAGGAAGGACAATACTGGTGCATAAATGCTCAATCAACAATTCTTTATTTCCATACAATTCAACACTTCTGAGCACAAGCCATCATGATGGGGAGAGATGCATGTAGAGGGTCACAGCAAATCTCAAAATGGTGACAGGTTACTCAGCTTCTTATACTCTCTAGTGGCCCCCACCTAGTCGTAAAAGCCTAAACATTCACATTCTTTTTTTTTTTTTTAACCTGTCCCGTTTGGCTCGTTTGCCATCAGAATTATTGTCTAAAGGCGAAGAAAGATGCCCAACGGATTTACTTTTACCAAATGGACCATCCCAGCCTTGCCGTAATGGTCCATTTGATTCACCTTTATTGTTTATTTTATTTTCACTTGCTGAATATGGGACAGACTTGACTGGTGGAAAGAAAGGGAGAAAGAAAGAGGGAAAGAAAAAAACCTGAGAAGAGGGACGGGGGGAAAAAGGGCAAAAACAAAAACCAACAGAATAAGCAGACAAAAAATACATATATCGATCACCTGGATCACCTGTTGAGAAAGAAAGAAGAAAGCAAGCAGAAGAAAACGAGAGTAATAAACATCATCACAATGATCTATGGAATATGTCAGTAAATACTAAATATTAAACATTATTGTGCAGCACGTAAGATCGACAGCGCACAGTGTGCTTTGAGGTAGGAGCCAAAAAGGGTGTAGTTTGTGTGTGTGATCACCTGTGTGTACACCTGTGAGCATGGAAAATAACATCTACCTGAGTTTTTCTTTGAAAAAAAGCCCTTATGTCCATTGTTGTGTTCATCAGTAAATAAATGAAGCCGATTTAGAGTGCTTTGTTTAGCCTTGAGGAAACAACTGAAAATTTGAAATAAACACACATGTAACCTAAGACTCTCTAAAAAAAACAGCATTGTTGTTGTTCGCTTTTCTTTTTGCCAGTTGTTGATTCACTCAAGAGCAAGTAACGAATATGGGTCAAGTGATGAGTTTGATATCAATCTTTTGTGATACACCGTCATATTTACATTATTTGTACAGTACGAATGATTTGCTTTGGTACCTGATCAAACTTAAGCTCTCCTCTGTCTGCAGCAAACTCGCAGGCAGCAACATCTCTCCCCTCACTCACATGCATATGTGCTGTTCTCGGTCGACCCAAAATCCAGACTCTGCAGGAAGTGAAAACTCTTCTACTCTCTCCAATCTTAGCAGAGGTTTACAAGTTTGTGGACAAGACTCAGCGGGCCCAACACTCTAAAGTAAAAGAAAGACAACGCAGGAAATTTCACACCTTGCTTTCAAAAACACACACTCCTCGTTCTGAACCCACACAACTCAGAGAAGAAAACACACCCGAAGACAATCAGGAGAAATAGATAAAGAACTTTTCAGACCGGAATCTCACTGAACCTGAAAAGAGGGTATTAGCCAAAGGACTCAATTTTGTCATTTCTCAGCAACAGTTGCGCATAGTGGAAGACATCACAGCCACAGAAACCGCCATACAGTTTAATAAATTATAACAGACAGAAGCAGAGCAAATTAGGATGAAAGTCTCAGCCACCCTCTCCAGTGCCAAAGTCCCTCTGTCCAACCTCACAAGAAAAGAAGGCCGTCGCTTCCTGAGCAAAGACCACAACATCACTATTTTACCAGCTGATATGGGAAGATGCACCGTGGTCCAAAGCACTACAGATTACCACACAAAGATCACTACTCTCCTCAGTGACAACAATACCTCACGGAGCCTTAAAGCGAGACCCTACAAGCAGCTACAAAAGAAAGTTATAGCTTGCCTTCAGGACCTTGAAAAGGTCAAAATGATTGACTGCCTTCCATATCACCGCCTTTATCCAGGGGATGCAATACCCTGCATTTACGGACTTCCTAAAATCCACAAGTAAGGTGTCCCACTCAGGCCTATAGTCAGTAGCATAAACTCAGCCACTTCTAACATTGCAAAACACCTTGCTACCATCCTTGCACCTCTTGTGGGGAACACCCCACACCACATCAAGAACTCCACCGACTTCACCGACAAGGTCCAGAAACTTACCCTGGATCCAGATGAAACCATGGTGTCCTTTGATGTAGTCTCTCTCTTCACTTGCATACCCACCACGGAGGCAGTGGAGACTGTCAGAAAACGACTACAAGAAGACAGGACCAACTTCACACCTGATCAGATCTGCACACTGTTAGACCTCTGCCTCACCACAACATACTTCAAATACAATGAAGGCTTCTGCAGACAAAAACATGGCTGTGCCATGGGCTCCCCCGTGTCACCTATTGTAGCCAACCTTTACATGGAGGAAGTGGAAAGGACACAGTAACGCTGTGGATAAAAACATCAAGTTCACCAGGAAGACACAAAGGATAACTGTTTGCCTTTCCTGGACTGCGCTGTGCACATTGAAGAGAATGGCAACCTCAACATCGAAGTTTACCGGAAGCCCACACACACGGACCAGTACCTCCTCTTCAACTCCCATCACCCTCTGGAACACAAACTTGGAGTAATTAGAACCCTACACCACCGGGCAGAACATCTTCCCTCTAAGCCTGAAGGAAAAGAGAAGGAACACACACATGTAAAGGAAGAACTTAAAACGTGCGGTTATCCTAATTGGGCGTTCATAAAGTCAGCAAAGAGGCACAGAAAGCCGTGTATCAGAAAAACTCAGGACCACTCTCCAAGCATGACATCCCGGTGCATTTCAGACCCAGCAACACACTCAGACAGAAACTGGTTCACCCGAAAGACAAAACTCCAAAACACAGACTGAACAACGTGGTGTATGCTGTACAGTACAGCGAGGAATGCCCAGACCTCTACATCGGAGAGACCAAACAGCCACTTCACAAGCGTATGGCACAACACAGAAGAGCAGTGATGGGAATAACGCGTTACGACTAACGGCGTTACTTTTTCAGTAACGAGTAAACTAATTACTATTCCTATTGTTACAATGGCGTTACAGTTACTAACAAGGAAACGCGGTTCGTTACTATTTTCAACTATTTTACAAACGGTTGAAGCTGTGTTCAGCTTACCGCATCTTATATCAGTTGCAGGAAGTAGCTGTAAGTAATCTGGACGCTACAGCTTTAAGCAGCTGCGCGCCTCCCGCTGGACGGTAATCACGATCACTTTCTAGCACAACACCTGGAGCTCAGGGGCAAAACAATCGCATGAGTGCTGCTGTTTGACTGAGGAAGAATAAAGTAGTCGTGGTAAGTCAATCACGTGACCACTTAAAGACAAAGCAACAAGGTGATATATACCAGTTTTTAAATTGTGTTGATAGGCCACGTAAAACCAGAGTCACGATAAACAAAATATACATGAGTTTTTTTCCTCAATAGTTTCGCCACGTTAGAGCTAGCAAGCACTCTCTGCTTATGAGCAAAAACCAAAACAAAACAGGGGAAGTTTTAGGAGTGACAGAGAGAGAGAGTTTTGAGATGTGAGATTTGTGACGTTTAGCGTGTTTTGGAGTGTGTAGTTAATGTGTTGTCTTGTGTAGTTAATGTGTTGTCTTGTATAGTTAGTGTGTAGTGTTGTGGATAGTTTTGTGTTGTGTGACAGAACAATGAGGCGACTGCTGTCTCCAGGTAGAAACAGGAGTGATACACCTGCTGCTGTCAGTCCTGCAGGTATCAGGCTGTGATGTTCTCCTTTATAGTGGACAGAAATTATATTTTGGAGTGGCACAAATAATTTGTGGCATCTTATTGATGCAGAACAGCTGATTGTTCTGTAAATAGTTTGAAATTGTTATTTTTAAAAAGGGTAAAAGGTAAATGGATGCAAATAACTTTGTTGTTTGCAAATCTTGTGCATAGGATTTAAAAATTGACAATTTATATTTGCATTTGAAGTTATGAAATATGATTCATTAAACATGTTTATGGTTGTTACGGTAAAATATAACTTTTCTACTCTGATTTTGTTTTTTTTTCTGATTTTAGATCAATTCTGTTAATACAGTACAGGGCTCTAGACTAACTTTTTGACATATGCGCACTGCACGCCTAACTTAAAAATTTAGGCGCACCAGCACAAAAGTTAGCGCACCGGCACAAAAGTTAGGCGTACTCAAATTTTTTCAACCGCTTCGCTTAACACCGCAGTTTTACATGTGCACCTTCTTTGGGGGAAGTCCATACAGACAATATTCATTTCTAAATTATTAACTAACAATCTTGTGCTTAAAGTGCTTTGTCAATATTGTAGAAAATGTTAAACTTAATCATCATCTTGGCCTCCTCTGACGACCTGTTTGGTGTTGCATGCTGCTGAAAGGCAGTGGGGAGAGGGGACACTTGGGCAGTGCATTTATTGCAGCATAAAGTGTGTTTTCTGGATACACTGCTGCTTTTTCAGCATTCAAAGATTGATGGCACCATGTCAGAGCTGGCTATGAATTTCAGACGGATCAGTCCTTAACTTAACACAAAAGTTATCAATAGTTCTTTTCATCTTTCTTATTACCCACAGCTACATCCACTTCTCTCAGGCCTAGGCTGCTCACTAGGGCTGGGTATCATCACTGATTTCTATAATCCATTCGATTCCGGTTCTCAAAGTCCTGATTCGATTCAGTTTAGCCTCAGACAGTCAGAAATATTATAATTCTGATCATTTATCAGTACTGACACTTGTGAGACTTCATCAGAATTGTGAACATCACAGTAGATGCCTTTGTGTCAAAGTAACTGAGAATAAAACACAGAAAACATGAAGGAGATTTTCCTGGTCTGGCTTTTTATAGCAGATAACCTTAAAAATATTCTGCAATATTCTGCAATTTTGCATAATTTTAAAGTTTAAATTTCTTCAGTATTGAACAGCAGAAATTAGGCTTTCTTGTCGGACGTCATTTACATGAAAAAGAAAAAGACAGCGCTGTAAACAACGGTAGACTGGTGGGTAATAAGTGAATGAATAATCCAGAAAACAGAGATTTGAGACGGAAACTGTTCTTGAAGTACACACAGGGAGCTGTGTAGGAAGTGTAATTTTATCGTGGTGGAAGCAAAACAGCAAAAGTCAGAGGGAATTCATGACGACATTGATCAAATGTGAAGCGTAGTTTGCTGCTTCTTTTTGGCTCGGCGAATTTTGGTTGAGAGACAAAACCTGCAGCTAAGAATCAGCGCAAAGACGAAACAGCGCGGACCCGACGCATCAGAATCGCTAAGCTCCGACAGCGTGTCCGTCTGCGGGCCGTCCGGTGAGAAAGCCGAGAAAGACAAAGCTGATTCTGATGCGTCGGGTCGCTCTGTGTTTACGTCTTTGTGTGGAATCCGTTAATGAATTGATATCGCCTTATTAAAGCTACTCACCTCCCTCTTCTACCTGCACTTTCCACTGGACCACGGCCAATCAGAGAGGTCCCGCCCCTGACTATCTCTGATTGGTTTAGTCCACGATAGGGCATAATGTGTGTCTGTTGTTGACCACACGGAGAGTTGCAGAGATTTTTTTTTTGTTACCCAAACAGGTGCGACCAAGTGTTGGTAACAT